>NC_089584.1:126239314-126539314 GCF_019320115.1 Miscanthus floridulus
TCAGCCAAGTTTCAGCCAGCCGAACGGGGCCACTATATAGGAATTAGTTTTTGAAGTTGTATTATGAAAATGCCAAGTATATCCAAAAAAACAAATTTTTTGGTCACTTCGAAAAGTAATACAATCAAGGAGACCAATTAGCAACTGAACTGCAATATAACGTTTACATGAGAAGATGACGTTAATACTTGCGGATGTATGTTAGGCTCCACCAGTCCGTATAACTGGGCCTCATTGGTTGTATGCATATTAGGATCTTCATGACCATGAGCCTGCAGATATCCAAGTTCTGTCATGGACGATGCCAAAAAAAACTCTCTGGAAACCAGAATTGCAACTCCACTCTCTAATTAATAATCTAACAAAGAAAATGCCAAATAAAAAATCCTTCAAACATGTGGAGCATCAGCAGACATATCCACTGACAAACCAATTATATAAGATTAATATTCCTCATTACCGAAAAATCATGAACGGCCTGATGGCTCCGGTGGGCGGCCGTGGATCTGCGCCCGGCTGGGGGAGGGGGCTGACGGCCGGCCGTGCCACGCGCTCCTCGGTCGCTTCTTCTCTGGCTCACAGGTGCAGGCGACCACCTCCTTCGCCTCGGTCAAGCACCAGGAGGCGCCGGTGCCGGGGCCAGGCCCAGCTCGAGCAGGAGGAAAGAAAGGATCTAATCTGAAGGCGCTAATTCGACAACCAATATACCATATTAAATCCCAGACTACTCAGTGAGCCAAAACCAAAGGTGAAGTTGTAGAAAATTAGAGCAGGCACCCCTCACCTCCGCGACCATAAGATCCTGAACAACAGAAAGTGAAGAATACAATGAAGAAACCAGAGGAACCCAGAGTGATCTCCGTGGCGGCGGCGGTGGCCGAACCACAACCCCCGCCAAATCAGGGCGTCGGGGCAGCGGAGGCCGCCCCAGTGCGCCGCCTCGCCGGGCGCGACCACCATCAGGCCCGCCACGCCGACGCGCGTTACCCGCGAGGGGAGAGGGGCACCGTCGCGCGCGACGGACGCCGCAGGCCGTCGTCATCTCGCTCGCGCCCTTCACATCGGTGGGGGTTGGATCTGAGGCGGAGGCGCTCCATCCAGCCGGAGCGGGGGAGGCCGCCGGAGCCGGAGAGGAGGAGGAGCGGTTGGGGGAGGACGGGGACACCTTGGCCTTGCGCCCCCGAAACAGGCTGGGGTTTTGCGGGATCGCAGGAACGTCGCACCAAAAAAAACATCCACACTTTTTTTAAGTTGCAGTAGATATGATGGTATATGCTCGTATTGCGGTTACATATTAACGTGGGAATGAGATTTACCCAGTATGCGGCGGTGAAGCCTGCAATGCCGGAGGAGAGGTGGATGACGTATCAGCCGGAGTAGTCGATGACGCCCCACTGGTAGAGGAAGCCGCCGCCCCATAGGCTGAACGCGCCGACGGTGTAGGAGAAGAGCAGCCACAGCGGCGTGAATGCCACCCACGCTCTGATGTTCATGCGCCCGAGGAGCGATCCGGCGAGCAGCACCAGCGTGATGGCCGCGAACTCGAACTCGAACAGCACCAGCGACGCCTGCGCGTAGTAGGGCTCGGTGCGCGGCGTCTCCAGCGCGCCGCCGCGGCCGTAGTGCGCCGTGGCCGGGAAGACTGCGCGGCGCACCAGGAAGTCCTGCGTCAGCGCAGGCCCCGCCTTGGCCCAGAACGGCAGCATGCGCTCGCCGAACGCCATGCGGAAGCCGACGAGCACCCAGACGATGAGCGTGGACGCGTACGCATACATCGCCATGAAGGCGGAGTTGACGGCCCTCTTCTTCTTGACGATGCTGCCGTAGAGCACGACCAGCCCCGGCATGGACTGGAGGCCCACGAACGTGGCCGCCACCAGCTGCCACGCGTTGTCGCCCTTGTTCAGCCACGCCGGCACCGCCGGTAGGTCGGGCATGTACGGCCCGGGATCCGGTGGCGACGCCATTCCGGTGGACGCGACGTGCATTTGCCTAGTGTTTGAGCGAGCTTCAGAGGAGTACGTAACAACGGCGCGCGAAGTGGCTGATAACTGGAGATAGGCGTTTAATAGCCATCGGTTCCAAGCTGAGATGGCGAATTTTGGGCTAATCTAGTGCAGGTTGAGTTTGATAAAGTTTCGGCCAGCTTGGAGGCGAGCTCGTTAGACGTGATGCGCGCGCGAATCCACATCCACTTGTGGTGGGGACGAAATGTGGGGAACCGCAGCCGGTTCCGGGTCAAACCTGGCAGCTCTAACTAGGTGGATCATTTTCTTCCTCAATTTTTTTGGGACATTTTCTCCTGTGACTCCGATGATGCATATGGATAATTACCTGTGACTCCTGTGACTTGAAGTTTGACGTTCAGTCCTTCCAGCTCCAGCATACGAAGAGTCATGTAATCTCTCATAAACTCTTGTTGCCCCTGTTGGGATCCATGGGTTAGAGTTAGTTTGGGCTAGTTGGAGCTCAACTAGTCCTAAAGTAGCCAAACAGGAGGGCTAGAGTGGGTTATTTGCAACTAGTCCACCCTAAAAAACTATCCCTCCAAAGAGGTGATTATTTGGGCTAGTTGGGGCTATTTGAGGTGGGGTTCACTGTTTTCTCTCTACTTTCACCCGCACCAATGATTTGGAAAGCACATTTATTATCATTTTAACCCTTGTATCCAAACATCTCTTAGGCTAGAGTTAGTTCAGGGACTAGTCCTGAGCTAAAAACTAACTCTAACCTCTAGAGTATCCAAACAGAGCCAATAATGGAAAGTCAAGCCAGTTACTCTAACACTTCCAACTCCAGGTATCAGTCGGGGAGATGGAAATGGAGTCTCGACTCTGAAGATTGGTACCGTTGGATACGCAGTTGGAATATTCCTCGTTCAAAGATCATCAGAACGGAGGCCTCATCTTTTTATCGAAAAAAAAGCATTGGAGGCTGTGTACTTGTGTTAGGGTGAGCATGAAGAAACAGCTAAGGGCTCCTTTGGATGCGCTGATCCCCGCGGGGATACCCGTTTAATCTGCGGGTGGAGAAAAGCGCGCGGCGCTGCTCCTTGCTCTGATCCGCGGCACCGTTTGGAAAGGTGGTGGGTCAAAATAAGCCCGTGACTTTTTCACCCTAACCCCGTCGATCCACGGGGGCCAGAATAAATGCCTCCGGAGTCGTGTCGTTTCTTTCCCGTCGCTTGCGGCTCGCTCATCTCGTTCGCTCGCGACTCCTCCCGTGGCTAGGGTTTGAGCGCCGCTGTCACCATCCCTTCCTTGCACCAGCCATCATCGGTCCCAGCGCCGCGTCGCGCCGCCGCCGCCGCCACTCCTGATCCTACTCCGACTTTGATCCGGGCGCACTTCCTGGATCGGTGCTGCTCTCGTCGCGCGCGCCGCCGCCGCCTGTACCTGCTACCCCAGCCAGCTACGTCGTGCGTGGTCTCCTAAGCATAGGTTGGGCGCCTCATCCTCGTCCTCTTTTGTGTGTTTTCTCCTTAGATTTGCTAGTCTTCAGTCTTCGAATCAAATCGAATGGATGGATGATCTGGGCGGTGGTTCTTGGGCATGGCATTCGTACAAAGTATGGTGTTTCACATTTGTATAAGGTATTGGGTGGTGGTTCTTGTTAGATTGATCTCCACCAAGTTGGCCCAACGGTTAATTTGGGCCTTTGATTCGCGCTCTGATCAGGGGCGTTCAACACAATCATGGTTGGTGGGCCACCATCTCTCAACTATATAAAGAGAAAGGTGGGGGCCGGGGCACTCGGTACGAGGTTCACCGCAGCCGCCGTTTTCCCACCTACATTCTAAACCCTAACCGATCAAGGGAGCGCTGTGAGCGACGAGAAGCGCCACTGCCTTCGCCGTCGCCACTGGACCACGCCGCCGCTGGGATCATGACTGCCTCCTCGACTCCGACATACCGGCGTCCTCTTCGACTCCATTGTCATGGCCTCTTCCTCCGCCAAGCCCACGGATGGTCAACCACTTCTAATCCCCCTCTCTCTCTCTAGTTTATCCTCCTAGTTCATGTTCTAGGGCTTTTTATCCCACATAGAATGGTTATCACCCGCTAGATCTGCTCCTAATGATCCTATGTTTCTATCAGTTCTTTAATTCAGTAGCTCTAGTAGTAGTTAAGCTGATTTGCTTCCTTCACATATGTTTGCTGCAGCGACAGGTTGTTAAAGTGAGCTGAGATTTTCTTTTTTAGCTGAACAGTAGGTTGGCTTTGAATGCATAGATTAAAATATCATGAGTTTTGCTGAGCTTATAGTTTTCTCTTTCTAGTCTCTGATTCTGTCTTGTAGCTATGTCAATCAATAGTTCGTAAATGGTATGTTCCTGTCAGATTATATATTGATAGATAAATTGGTTGGTTCATAAGTGACATATGAATCTGCTGAAAAAATATGAATGCATCGAGTTTCCACTCTCTAGTAAGCATGGATCAGTGTGACGATTAAACTGAAGAGCGTCTTGCATTGGATAGAATCGGTGGATTTCTCTCATAGCTTAAAAAGAATGCCACATCAGGTCAACATATAGCTTTTTTAGGTGCTTGGAATCTCCTAAGCTAGCTGTGTTTTCTATGACATTGAATTTCTCACTCTTCATATGAAATTGTCAATGCGCTGAAACTGAAATCTTACAATCCTGAACGAGATTCAGCACGTATGTGATGGATCGGCAATGTCAACACACGAAGAACTATCTGCTGAAACTACCAATTACTGTAACAAGTTCATGGTGTAGCGTTATCTGTAACCTCCCATATCATTGTTTCGGTAGTTGATTTACATTATCAAACACAAAACAGAAAAGGCAGTGAACACATCTTTATCTATAAATACCTGCAGAGAAGAATCACATGATAAACTCTCCTGATCCATGTTACACTAATTTTATCTATGCGCTAATGCAGCACTGAATTGTTCCTTTAGCTGCTCCTGTTTATTCGGGTATAGTGACCTTCAGATTATTTCCATTTTATTCGCTGAGGACAGGACCGTTTGACACCACAAAATTGTTTGTTTAGCTGCTCATATAATTTATCGATGTGGCGCTACTGAATCCTCTCACCTGTCTAAACCTTTGGTCAGTTCTGTTGTCTTGTCTGAATATGTTTGAAGTTAAAGAACTTTTAGACAGGATATGCTAATCCTTCCCCTCTGAAGTTTCACTTTCACGCGCAATCGAACCTACGTCCAGTCAAAGTAAACTGCAGCTTTCACTTGTGTTCATGCAGGGACAACGATCACCACTAGCATCAATGTCTTTGTCGAGTGCCAACGATCACTTGATACATAAGGCTTAGCTAACCCACAAGCGTCAAGGTGTTTCTGAATAAATCATGCTTTTGGGGAATTGACAACTTGTTAGCGTAATCTGCTTGTGATCATGTTTCTGGTTGCTGTTAAGTTAGCAAGCTGCTCTCGAACACAAGATAATCGCTAGCACACACGCAGCTTTGAAACACATGGACCATAGCTTCTGGTTTTTTTCTGAAGGGGGATTTAATATAATGCGTATCATTTTATTGGACTTGAATTGTGTTGTCATGCTTTGGATCCCGACATCATCATGTTGATAATTAAATCCCTCCAACAGTTTTTTCCTATACATGGCACTGTCAGGGTACAGCAATGTTTGAAGGACAAGATAAAAAAAAAAACTTGCAGCTGTTGTAGGCCTGTAGCAGTTATTTTAAGCTTCTTATCTACGATTATTAGTCCAGTTGCAGGGTCGTGTGCTGCAGCAGTGCTTTCAGGTCATATATTTTTTCAATTTTTCTTGGCATCTTATCTGTATCAGCTTCTTGTTAGTTCGATTCTGCATTTGCCGAAAGTATTTTAGAAGAGAGGAGCTTTGGATTTTAAAAGGCAACAGAGGATAAAAGAGGGCTGTAAGTTCAGAACTTCATTTAGCTATACACTAATATTTTTTGCTACTGTTTAGTCATGGCGCTGCTAATGTCTCTCCTCATGTTTTTACAGGCCAAATCATGCAAGTTTCGGCTATCGTTGAGTCATACCACTGATGATTGTTGTAAGAGTTGATTGCAAGGATTTATGTGTGGATAGATTGTGCTTGTGTGTTTGCTGGTTATGTATATCTTTAGTTATGTAGTTGGATAAATGTACTAGTTTTGTGCCAAGACAAAATGCCTAGATAGACCCTATTTATTCTTCTATATCGACTTGTTCTGTTTGTGTAACCTAATAAGCTGTGGAATATTGTGAAGGCTAGTTTCTATGTAATCATGCTGAATTTCGACACTACAATAGTATTTCCGAGATCTGCGATTTTAGTATTTTCAACACTACAATAGTATTTCCGAGATCTGTGATTTTAGTATTTCTGAAATCTGTGATTTTTTTCTGATTGTTTGAATGTATTTTCGTTGGCCGAGATTTCTATCCCTACGTATTCCAAACGGTGTCACGGAATTCCTCCCCGATGGGCCTACTGTCACCTGGTGGGGAGAGGGTAGCATGTGCATGGAAGAAATTCCCTTTGGGGTCTACATACACGTGTTTTTTCACCCCTCTATCCAAAGGAGCCCTAAGGGATTGGGTCTCATCCGGTAGAAATGTCACCATTCTATTTTTTTTTGTAACCACGGCCTCGTTCGCGTGCTCTTAAATCCGGTTTGATCCGTTTCTTTTTTTAATCCGGAACAGTGTTTTCCTCTCACAGATTCCTCACAGCGAACGGGGCCACAACTTGGATTATGTGAACTAATATGGTACACAAATGTAGGTTGTGCCGAAGTCCAAGGAATTAATTATCAATAGGGTAATGATTTGACCCGCGATCCAACAGAAATACGCGAATGTAAAATCCCAACAAGCCAACATGGAGTTCTTAACCGATTAGACAGTTTACTGAAATGCTGGGAGGCATGTCTACCTCTGGCACGGCATCCCCAGATTAACAGCCTACCAAGTTGAGATCAACTCCTGAGTCATCCTCGTAAAGGAACTGATTGCACCCATTAATATCTCGCAGCATGCAGTTGAAAGAGCCTTGTCACTTGAGAGTTGAGAAAAAAAAAACAAGAAACTAGATTTCTCGATGAGGGGAACTGACGATGGTACCACTTTGCCATCCCTCCTTGGTCATCAAGATACTTAGGTTTGCTTGCCTTTGTTCAATATAATGTGGAACAAGTGCCTTTTCAAACAAATGAAATAATAACTTCAATTACCTCCGGTCATTTATTTGGAGCAATGCGTGATGGACTATAACATGAAAAGCAAGGGACCTCATAAAACTATGGCCAGTAGGCAAGCTTGCCTGATAAAGGCTCTGTTCGCTGGTTGGTTTCTGGGCTGATAAGCCCAATTAATGCTGGTTTGTTGTGAGAGAAAAACACTGTTGGTTGGCTGATAAGCCCTAGCTGAAACCAACAAGCGAACAATGCTGAGGTATATATGTAGGACAAATGAGCAACTGTGCAAGTGGACCTAAAATGCCTAATATGCCAAAGTTTCATCCTCACTCCGGGCTCAAAATGCATGCCCTACTACACAGGAACATGACATGACCCTCAAAAAGCATCTATGACTGCTAGTATTTCCTAACATAATTATAGAAATGATTACAATCAGATTTTTTTTGAATGCAGCTCCGGGGGACGAAGAGTCCCCGCCTGAATATATTACCATAGATTCTAGACGTGGTCTGGTGAGTGGAGGGTTAAGGACCCCAAAGTTCGGCTTGACGCTAATTACAACTCGACGAGAGAGAGGAGGGGGGGGGGGGGGGGGGGGAGAGTAAAATTACAACACATAATAAACACAACACGATTCAGCTACCAGACCGAAGCGAGTGGAAGCACTACTTGCTAACCTATAACACCACCAATGACGTATTCCGAAGAACTCTAGCCCATATGCAGCGGTAAGATATTAAGTTGGATCCAACAGACGACAACTGTGAGGCATTGAGTTGGAGCCAATAGACGACAGTCGTGAGTAGCATCACCTAAGAGTGCATCTGGGCTCCAACCGACGCCCACCAACGCTATTGGGGGGGGGGGGGGGGAGCCTCAAAGGGGGAGGAACGCCAGGAGGAGAACGAGGAGATCCAGAGAAGAGATCAAGGTCCCCTCAACCCAGCATATGATGAGGCGGAGCACTCAAGTGATCTAGAGGACGATAGAGCAAATCGTTGATGGCGAGCACCTGACAGCAAGTAGGGTGGGAGCAGGGGCGGAGCTACAGGGTGGTCCCTGTGGTCCGTGGACCACCCTGCGCTCAACCCAACCAAAGCTCATCGGTAGAGTTGGGACTGGAGAGATCAGCCTGTGTCCCCCTCGGCCTTCTGCGTACTGCCTTCAGATATCGCCCATCGTGAGAGTTCGCGCATTCGCGTAGACTTCGCCCCGCCGCCCCTTTCTATTCTTCTCCATGTGGCCATGCTGTGAAGCCGTTGGGGGTGGGCGACGCTGTGAGATGGCGAGCGCAGCCATCGCTCATCTGGGACTCCACGACGGCAAACGCTGAGCAGCTGCCCAGCTGATACGTGCATCTAAATCCTGAGATGAAGACAAAACTGACAGTTGCTAAGCCAAAGCTAATTAGCCTGCTGCGATGCTGCCATTGAAATGTTATATAATTCTCTTGCATATTTGTTGAAACATGAAGAGGAGTGGTGATATTGTTTCCCTTTTTCAAAATTATGCATCAAAGAAGTAGTGGCATACTATACTTCAACTATTAGGGGTACATAATATAGCTAAATTCTACGTTACAAAAGCTATAGTCCTCTATTTTACGAGGTTTATATGTCCTTTTTATCTTAGTTGTGTTTCATAATTTATATATTTGTACGCCGTCTTTACGGGTCAAACAAAATTTTAGTAATGGACCACCATAGCTACGAATCCTAGCTACGCCACTGGGTGGGAGAGCAACCAGAGAGAGCACAAGGTGGTGCCGGGTGCGTCCGGGAAGAAAGGAAATGACGTCCACGGACGCCATCATCGATGACCGAAGCACCAGGCTCGTAACGGCTTTCGCTTAGAGACCTGCCAGCGGATGTGCCAAAGCTCGGAATTGCCTTCGCGAAAGAAGGGAGTGGAAACTACAACGACGCCTCTAGGGAGGAATATGATGCCATTTGCGCCATGGACGTCGGCCCGGAGCAACAGCCAAGCAGTGCTTTCACCCAGATCCCAAATGCTTGCAGAAGCCCATCCACAGTGAAACACGCCAAGCCGAACTTGCATACGACGAGTTGAAGCCAGAGTTGACCGGCGGCGCCGGAGCTTTTGTACATGCTACCAGCCTTGTAGATGCCGCATCCCTGGCGAAAAGCGGTCTTCCAGATGCGCCAGGACGGCCACCGCACGGGGGAGTGTGTAGCCGGAGCAAGCCTCCCCTCAGGCCACCACGTAGGCGTAGGCGCAGCGCACAGGCCACGCCTAGGACGAGCCCTAGCCAGGGGACGCTCGTCGAGAACAACATCCTGGGCGGTTTCCGTGTGGATGGACGCCCGGCACGTCCTGCCGTCGTACTCCACGCGCAGTTCCTCCAGGCGCCAGGCACCACATAGATACATGGCTGCTCTCCCCCTCCGACGTGAAGGTCACCAGTTCGCGCAGCAGCGGCAACCCCGCGTGTCCCGTCGGGCCTCCACGGGCTAGCGCCGGCCTGGCCTCCACGGGCTAGCGCTGGTCACCGCCTGGCCCTGCCAGCTCGCCCGCTCGGACGCAACCGCTTCCAGCTAGCGCGCACGGGGCGAGGCCGCGCCGGTCACCGCCTGCCGCGCCCGCCGGAGCCCGTTCGCCGTCCATGCGCCGGATCCGGGCCGGGGGTCGCTGGATCTGGCGCCCTTGCTTGCCCTGTCAGCGGTGCAGCCGTCGGTCGTCGGCCATCCCAGCCGCCATGGGAGGACGGCGGGCCACCACGCTGCCATGGCCGTCCGAGGACTGGAACCATCAGATCCGGCCAGGCTTGTAGACACCGGAACACCATGGGAGCCCCTGGTCATCCCGGTCACCATGGGAGCCGAGTAAAGGTTGAGGAAGGTGGGAGAGAGAGGGAGGAAGACGATGCGGAGGCAGGATTTTGAGCGCGACCACGGGCCACCGCCACCACACGTCCGTGAGCAGCAGCGGCGGCCGGGGGGCTGACCCACGCTGGGGGGCCTTCGGCGGCGGCGCAGTGTGTCGCCCCCGAGCCGCCTACGGAGACGACGCGGGGGTCGGGCGGCCTGAGATAACTGGAATTTTGCCATTAGGAAACCCGGGCTTCGCTCGCATGTCATGCCACAGACAGATTTGCTCATTTGTCATTACGAAACTAGACATATTCGTTGGAATACCCTTTGAGTAATTTTTTTTTTTGCCAAATTTAATTTTTTTTTCGTGGCCTCTTTTCTTTCCTGTTTTGCCCCTGCTCACCGCCCGCTGACGAGTGGGCCCGTCTTGTCATCCCCCTCCTCCGACTCGTCCCCGTCATCTACGCCATAGCTGCGCAGGGACCGAGCAAGCCGCACGGACCCCTTCCGACTCCCTGGTCCAACTCCATCACCGAGTCCCCGCTCCACCCTCGCCAGCCGCAGCCGCTCCCTTCCCTCGGTCTCGCGTGTGCCGGGTCAAGGCCGCCATGGACGGCATGCCCCGAGCTCGGGTCCTTGCCCCTCCCCTCCCCTCCTCGGCCTATAAAAGCCACCCTCGACACCGCAGAGGCACGCCGCCGCCACGCCGCCCCTCCCCGAGCTCTCTCGCTTGCTCCAGCGCCCACATCCGCCGCCGCCGCCGCCGCCGCCGCCATAGCCAAGCCAGCTCGAGCTCGCCCAATCTACTCGCACAGGCCACCATTCGCCCCTCCTCTTCCTCCGTTGGCCTCGCAAGGATACACCGCACCTGATGCATCATTTCACGTCGTCGATCCGTGCCGTGGCGATGTCGGCGGGATGCTGGCGAGTGTCTGTCCCGTGAGAACAAATGGGATCGAATAGATTGGATAAGGATGCTGGTGAGCAGGGGCAAAACAGGAAAGAAAAGAGGCCACGAAAAAAATGATTAAATTTGGCAAAAAATATATTGAAAGGACATTTGTGTGTCCAGTTTTATAATGACAAACGAACGAATCCCTTTTGCGGGATGGCAAACGAGCGAAGCCCACGTTTCATAATGACAAAGTTCCAATTATCTCGGGCGGCCTCGTTCTTCACCACTACTTCAACGCTGCTTTTCAGCGAACGAACAATATTTTTTTCTCACAACAAATCAGCATAAGCATCAACGTAAGCCAAATTTCAGCAAAACAAACAGGGCAGTCATTTTTTAAAGCAAAAAATGCTTGACCATCTAACTACTTATAGATGGCCATCGGGCCGTGCCGGCCCGACGCGGCGTCGTGCCTCACTGGGCCACCGTGCCTGTCGTGCCGTGCCTATGGCGTGCTCATGCCTGGCCTCCGGCCCAAGGCACGGCCCGTGGGCCGTTTGGCCGTGCCGTGCCGCCCGTTGGGCACGACCATTTTCACCGGACCGTGCCGGCCCATAGCCCGGCTGCAAAAGACACCAGATTCAAAAACCAGCAGACAAAATTCAACACCAGATTCAAAACCACCAGACAAAAGACAAGATTATATCATTATATGAATATGAGCTGTTTTGTGCAATGCTGTCTCATTAAAAACCTTTCTAGGTAAAATTCACCCTTGTGAGAAACCCTAGAAAGAAAAAAAGAGTACAACAAGCTCTAAAGTGTCAAAGTCTTAGTTCTTCTATCCTATTACAATAGCCAACATCAGTGACAAAGTCATTGTGACAATGTGACTTAGTGAGTTCACAGCACTACAACAGCAAAAGCCAAAAGGCCAAAAGTTCTATCATATTACAATAGCCAACTGCCAACATCAGTGGCAACATGCCAACATTTATAGTGACTCACTGTCTCACTCTGTCACACCAAAAGTGCCTGCAAAAACGTACAGAAGCAAGCAATGTTAGTGAACTTGAATGTAAAGAAGCAATATGAAAGTTTTAGTTGAGTGAGTGACTACCTCTCCTCTTCTCTTCTTCTTCTATCCACCACCAGCAGTACCATCGCTGCCGCTGCCGGTGCCGCTGCCTTCGCCTTGTTCATCGAGGAAGAGGTTCTTGAATGCCTCCTCTAGGTCCAGGTCCTCAGGTGTATGTTGTTCCCTTCTTGCACCTTGCTCCCAATCCTTGATGCAGGTGAGCATCTCCACATGCTCAGGCAACAAGCACCACCGCCGGTCTTTGAGTATCCTGGATGTACAGCTGAAACAAGACTCGGAAGAGACAGTAGATACAGGGACAGACATGATATCTCGAGCCATAATAGATAGGATTGGATAGGTTAGCTTGTGGTCACGCCACCAGAGGAGTATGTCAAAGGATTCCTCATAACATGTGACAGGGTCACTGTCTAAGTAAGCTTTGAGCTCACTGACAGCAGATGGAGTAGATGAAGATGAGGGGGAACCGATAGGGGATTCACCAGGACCTCCAAAGATCCTTTCCCATGCCTGTTTTGTCTTACCAGTATGAGCTGAAGGCACTGAAACCCTCTGAGACCTCACTGCATCAAATTTCTGTTCATACTTGGCAAACAATCTATACAATTCATCTTTCACATCACCATAGTATACACTATAAATGCATCTAGTTGCCTTACTAAGCAATTCAAGCACATTAAATAACCCTTTCATCTTAGCTCTAGGATCAAGAATGAATGCATATGAATAAATCAGTGGAATTTTCTCCCAATATTTAAGGAATTTAAGCTTCATAGGAGTAGCAATCATTCTAAAATTAGCATCTCTTTCAGCATTTTGCAAATGTTCAGCCATGTCAAGCATATGGTGCAAAATAAGTGGAGCTGTGGGATAATAAACACAAGATAGGACAACAGTGGAATTATAGAAGAGTTTCAGGAATATCATTATTTGTTCAGCAACATACCAATGCTGTGCAGTCAACAAAGTAGAACCATAATTAGAGGTAATGAACATATGAAAGACTTCCTTGTATGGCAGCAAGTGTTTGAGCATCAAATAAGTAGAATTCCATATAACATCTATATCCAAGCCAAACTTTCTAGGTCTACACATATCTCTAGTGGTGGTCTGCCTAGAAACCTTCTCAAACAGAGGATTATGAGCACGCTTAATGTAATCCTCCTAAGCCTGTTGTCGGATATAGTAAGAAGGGGTACCCTAAGCAAGAACCAAAAAACGACTGCTTAGACTTCGTAAAAGTCGAAACCAGCTAAACACCGCTGGCCTCGGCCGATTCTCCGACTCACCCGAGGCCCCCTCACCGCTGGCCTCGAGCGACCCCCCCACCAAGGGCCTCGGCCGGGCCACCGACTCTCCGTCTCGCGCGAGGTAGGCTCGGCAGCACCCCGCTGCCTCTTCCTTCACCCGCCCCTCTGACAAAACATCGTGTCACATTAACTCAGCCAACTGCTGCCCCTGACATCGGCTGCATGCTCGGCACAGTACAGCAGAATGGCCGACGGGACAGGAGGCAGGACTGGGCAGAGGTTACCCGCCACTGTGCTAACCACTAAGCACATGGTTGACGCCCATGCCTCACTGTGCTGCCAACTCCTGCTCCGAGAACAACGCAGCGTGGGGAGCCACATCTGAGATACTGTGGCCTTGGAATCAGCACTCAGGATCAATAATTCCCCCCAAGGCCTCGGCAGTATGCTTCAGGGGCTCGGCTGCCTGAGGATCCATGTCTGCCGAACCCCCCACGATGGCTTGGCCTCGCCATCTGCAGAGCCACAGCTCCCTACGACGTCATCGCACGATGACCAGCACGTCACCCACCATATCCTGCATCAAACTGTACTGGAGCCCCACGAAGCACAAGATCAAGTATGACCGGCGCGTCACCTCTGCACGATAAGGATGAGGCCACTCCATCGACCATACCACAACAGTGGCCGGCTACAGGGCTCGGACACGCCACCCCCATTTATAGAGCGGAAGGCCTTGGCAAGGAACATCGTCCCTGCCCCGCCCGAGGCTCTCCATGTAAGGCCTCGGCAGGAAGCGCGTTCTCCGTATCACGCGAGGCCTCTCGCGTGAGGCCTCGGCGAGGGGCCTGATCTCCGTCTCGCGCGAGGCCTCATTCTCTGTGTCGCTCGGGGCTGGCTTGTCCGTGGTCCGTCGCCCCCTGCCTCGGTCGACCCTCCCGACAACGTGTCACGTCTCATTAATACTTTCAACCACTCCCGCAATCTCCGCCGGACAGCGGCTCAACATCACAGAATGGCCGATGCGACCCGAAGTCGCATCAGCGCCGTACCGGCTGGGATAGGGCACGATGGGGGTTACCGGCAACTGTGACCCAACACTGTGTCCACGATCAGCGCCTGGGACAGGGTATGATGGGGGTTACCAGCCACTGTGTCCTAACGCTGCACCCACGACCCGCCGCCCGCTCGAGGCCTCGGCACTGTACACCGGGGCCTCGGCAATCTCGGGGTTCGTGCCTGCCGAGACCCCCCACCGCAGTACAAGCCTCGGCACCAACCAGGCCTCGGCCTCACGCACAATCTGTCCACCAGGGCTTGCACATTCGCCGTCACGTCCGCTCCGAGACATTCCTGGGGCTCCCACGACGCACAGGACCTGATGGGACAACCACGTCGCTCCAGTATTCCAAGGACGGATCACTCCTACGGCCACGCCGCCACCGGAATGGGCCATAGGGTTCGGACGTGCCACTTCTATTAGCACGACGTCGCATAGTGATACATGTACTACCTTCATCCTCCCTTCAACTATAAAAGGAGAGGACTTGGGCCTCGTAGGGGGGAGGAAAAAAGGAGACAAACACACTGATAGAACGACACACTTCTACGCTGCTTGAGAACAATGCCTCAAGCAGCCCGCACCACCCTCGCCGAGACCTAGGGCTAGCTCCCTCTCTCACCTAGCTTGTAATCCCCTACTACGAGCACTCCGGTGCAAGGAACATAAGATCGATCTCTTAGACTGGACGTAGGGCCTCGATTGCCTGAACTAGTATAAACCTTGTGTCTCTTTGCATCACCATCCGGGATTAGGGGCACGCAGCACAAATTCACTCGTTGGTTGAGGGACCCCCGGTTCCAAAACATCGACAGTTGGTGCGCCAGGTAGGGGCCGCTGCGTGTTAGCTTCATCGTCCTAGCAGGACCCGGATGGCAGACCCCATACGACCATTGCGTCTCGGCACCATAGTTTGGTTCGGGAGCCTAGAGTTCATGTCTCTGGGGCATGAGTACAACATGGTGCTCCTCACCCCTCGAGCCCCACCGTCCGACGATGAAGTCACGCCGCGGCAGCCCAAGCGCAGGCGGCGCCCGGGCAGCCGCTCTCGCCGCGCTCGCCAGGCACGACGCGAGGAATGCCACCCCGACGCTATGCGAACCCAGGGCGGCACACCACTCCCCGCCGACATCCTACGACCAGCTGTTGGTACGGGGTCCCTGGCTGGGGACCTGTCTAGCCTGAGCCTGGACAAAGGAAAATCACCGGTGGCTCGCGGCGATGCCCAGTCATCTAGTTTCACTCCACCACTCCCTGAAGAGTCGACCTCGGCGGGGCAGAATATGGAGACGGCACCGTCCCCATGCCCCTTTGGGTTGCGGGATGCCGCCGCCTCTTATGCCTACGCCTACACTGCCGCTCACGAGCACCCCTCGGAACGCCGCCAGCGCTTCGCTCTCGACCTGAGCACCCACTTCAACTCCTCGGACGAGGACGAGGCATGGCCCGGGGTGGATTTCTCCGAACTCCACAACCCTAGGGCTTTGCGTCAATTCTTGGTCGCAAGTGACTACTGCCTCGGCTATTCCAACTCCGACGACGAAGGGACTTACGATCCATCTCGCGAGTGCTTCCACGTCGGGCTTGGGATGCCAAGGGCGGGCGAAGAAGACGAAAGGACAGGCAACCATCCCCCGCCCCAGGCAAGGGCGGGCGATGCCACGCCTCCGCGTCTCGTAGCCCCGGCGGCGCAAAACGAGAACCCCGTCCGCGGGGGGAATCGATGCCCAGACCTAGAGTAGCTCCACGAGCTTCAAGCCAAGGTCGAACAAGACCGACTCCTTCTGCAATAGCTTCGGGACACTCTCGAGCAGGAGCAGCAAGGGCGCGGTGAGGGCGGAGGAGCCCGAGGGAGGGCCCGCGACGTCCATCACTGCATCAACGACAACGAGGGGGGAGAGCCACCCCCAATCTTTAATCGGGCTAGCCAGAATGTCGCAGCAGCTGTGATGCTGGTCCGAGCAATGCTCGAGCCCTCCACCACCGAGGGGCAATGGGTCCACGAAGAGCTCCGCGACCTCCTCGAGACCGTTGCAGTACAGCAGGCCGAAAGTTCCGCCTCCCGCCGGCGTGGAGGCACTTCGGAGCAACCCACGGTGCGACCTCGCCGGGGCCAGGATGCCTTAGTCCGTCCCGAGCCCGCTCGCGCGCCGGCGGCCAACGGGGCCCCCTCGGTGCGTGATCGACCTGGAGACCAGCACAAGGCACAAGGCGACCACGAAGTAGTTGGCAGGCGACGGCGCCACGGTGACGGAGCCGCCCGGGGCTACCACCCACACCGAGGCGATCGCTACGATAGTGAAGAGGACCGCAGTCCTTCTCCCGAGCCACCGGGCCCTCGGGTCTTTAGTAGAGCCATTCGCAACGCTCACTTCCCAGCCCGGTTCCGGCAACCTGCCAACCTCACAAAGTATAGCGGCGAGATGAACCCCGAGCTATGGCTGGCCGATTATCGCCTGGCTTGTCAGCTAGGCGGTGCAGAAGATGACCTGCTCATCATCCGCAACCTCCCTTTGTTCTTATCAGACTTAGCGCGAGCCTGGCTCGAACACCTTCCTCCCGCATAGATCCACGACTGGCGCGACTTGGTGAGGGTCTTCATTGGGAATTTCCAGGGCACCTATGTGCGCCCCGAGAACTCCTGGGACCTCAAAGGTTGCCGCTAGAAGCCGGACGAATCTCTTCGAGATTTCATCCGGCGCTTCTTCAAGAAATGCACCGAGTTGCCCCACGTCGGTGACTCGGAAATCGTCCAAGCATTCCTCTCTGGCACCTCCTGCCGGGACCTGGTCCGAGAATTGGGCCGGAACATACCAACCACAGCGGCCGCACTCCTCGACATCGCCACCAACTTCGCCTCGGGCGAAGAGGCGGTTGGGGCCATCTTCCCCAACAACGACGCCAAGGGGAAGCAGAAGGACGAGGCCCCCGAGGCCTCGCCCGCCCGCATCCCTAAGAAAAAGAAGAAGGGTCGCCCAGGGAAGCAGGAGGTCCTCGAGGCCGTCCATGTCGCCGTGACAGATCGCAGGAATCCCCAAGGCCCCCAGGGCCCCGGGCTATTCGACGACATGCTGAAGAAGCCCTATCCTTACCATCAAGGTCTGGTGAAGCATGCCCTCGAGGAGTGCACCATGCTCTGGCGTTACTACGCCAGGCTTGGGCTCCCCGACAACGACGAGGCTAGGAAAAGGGGCGCCGGCGAAAGGGACGGCGATAAAGATGATGGGTTCCCCGAGGTACACAACGCCTTCATGATCTTTGGCGGACCCTCGGCATGCCTCACGGCGCGCCAGCAAAAGAGGGAACGCCGGGAGGTCTTCTCGGTCAAGGTGGCCACCCCCTGGTACCTCGATTGGTCTCGGGAGGCAATCATCTTTGATCAGGATGACCACCCCGATTATGTTCCAAACCCCGGGCAGTACCCGCTTGTCATCGACCCGATCGTCGGCAACACCCGGCTCACCAAAGTGCTCATGGACGGAGGCAGCGGCCTCAACATCCTCTATGTCAACACTCTGGAGCTCCTGGAGCTTGACCATTCATGGCTCCGAGGCGGTTCCGCACCCTTCCACAGCGTCGTGCTAGGAAAGCGCACACGACCCCTCGGGCGCATCGACTTACCCGTCTGCTTTGGCACTCCCTCCAACTACCGCAAGGAGGTCCTCACCTTCGAGGTGGTTGGATTCAAGGGGGCTTACCACACCATCTTGGGGCGCCCGTGCTACGCCAAGTTCATGGCGGTCCCCAACTACACCTACCTCAACCTCAAGATGCCAGACCCCAACAGCATCATCACCGTCGAGTCCACGTATGAACATGCATACGACTGCGACGTCGAGTGCATCGAGTACGCCGAGGCCATCATGGAGGCCGAGACCCTCATCGCCGATCTCGACCAGCTTGGTAGCGAGGTTCTCGACGCCAAGCAGCGCGCCGGGACCTTCGAGCCCACGGAGGCCGTCAAGCTCGTCCCCGTCGATCCCGCCGTCCCCGACGACCAAGGACTGAAGATCAGCGCCACCCTCGACAGCAAATAGGAGGCCATGCTCATCGACTTTCTCCGTGCGAACGTCGATATGTTCACGTGGAGTCCCTCAGACATGCCGGGCATACCAAGGGAGGTCGCCGAGCACGCCTTAGATATCCGGGCAGGCTCCAGGCCGGTAAAGCAGCGCCTGCGCTGATTTGACGAGGAGAAGCGCAGGGCCATCGGCGAAGAAGTGCAGAATCTCATGGTAGCCGGGTTCATCAAGGAAGTATTCCATCCAGAGTGGTTGGCTAACCCTGTATTAGTCAGAAAGAAAAGTGGCAAGTGGAGGATGTGCGTGGACTACACCGGTCTAAATAAAGCGTGCCCGAAAGTCCCATTCCCACTACCATGAATTGACCAAATCGTCGACTCCACTGCGGGATGCGAAACCCTCTCCTTCCTTGATGCATATTCCGGTTACCACCAAATCAAGATGAAAGAGTCCGACCAGCTCGTGACTTCTTTCATCACTCCATTCGGCATGTACTGCTACGTAACCATGCCGTTCGGCCTCAGAAACGCAGGGGCAACTTACCAACGGTGCATGATCCAAGTCTTTGGCGAACACATCGGGCGAACCATCAAGGCCTACGTGGATGACATTGTAGTCAAGTCCAGGAAGGCCGGCGATCTCGTCAGTGACTTGGAGGTTGCCTTCACATGTCTCAGAGAGAAGGGCATCAAGCTCAACCCCGAGAAGTGTGTCTTCGGGGTTCCCCGAGGCATGCTCTTGGGGTTCATAGTCTCGGAACGTGGAATCGAGGCCAACCCGGAGAAGGTCTCGGCCGTGACCAACATGGGCCCGATCCGAGACCTCAAAGGGGTGCAGAGGGTCATGGGATGCCTTGTGGCCCTAAGCCGCTTCATCTCGTGCCTTGGCGAAAGAGGCCTGCCCCTGTACCGTCTCTTGAGAAAGTCCGAGCGCTTTTCTTGGACCACCGAGGCCGAGGAAGCCCTCGCTAGCCTCAAAGCACTGCTCACCAACCCCCCCATCCTGGTTCCGCCCACCGAGGGTGAGCACCTCTTACTCTACGTCATCGCGACGACCCAAGTGGTCAGCGCGGCCGTAGTAGTCGAGAGGAAGGAGAAGGGACATGCTCTACCCGTCCAATGACCTGTTTACTTCATCAGCGAAGTGCTCTCTGAGACTAAGACGCGTTACCCCCACATCCAGAAGCTGGTTTACACCATAGTCTTGGCTCGACGCAAGCTACGTCACTACTTCGAGTCCCACCCGGTGACTATGGTGTCGTCTTTTCCTTTGGGAGAAATAATCCAAAACCAGGAGGCCTCGGGTAGAATCGCCAAGTGGGCTGTCGAACTCATGGGGGAAACCTTGTCTTTCGCGCCTCGGAAAGCGATCAAATCATAGGTCCTGTCCGACTTTGTAGCCAAATGGACCGACACACAGCTGCCACCCGCTCAGATCCAATCAGAATGCTGGACCATGTACTTCAACGGGTCTCTAATGAAGACTGGGGCTGGCGCAGGCCTGCTCCTGGTCTCGCCCCTCGGGATACACATGCGCTACATGATCCGGCTTCACTTCGCCGCCTCCAATAATGTCGCCGAATACGAGGCCCTCGTCAACGGCCTGCAAACCGCCATCGAACTTGGAGTGCGACGTCTCGACGTACGGGGTGATTCCCAGCTCGTCGTCGATCAGGTGATGAAAGAGTCAAGCTGCCATGACCCCAAAATGAAGGCATACTGCGTGATGGTACATCGCCTGGAGAACAAGTTCGATGGTCTCAAACTCAACCACGTTGCGCAAAAGTTCAACGAGGCCGTGGATGAACTGGCAAAGATGGCGTTGGCATGGGCCCCGGTCCCCCTGAACGTCTTCGCCAGAGACCTCCATAAGCCATCCGTCGACTATGCCTCGGCGACGGAAGAGAGCATATCGGCCGAGCCCAACGTAGGGGCTAAGGCCCCCTCGGCCATCGAGACCCCGCCAGCCGAGCCCGAGGCCATGGCGATTGACATAGAGCCTCCCAAGGTCGACCAAGGAACGGACTGGTGAGTCCCCTTCCTTGATCGCCTCGTTCGAGGAGAGCTTCCTGCGGACAGAACCGAGGCCCGGCGGCTTGCGCGATGAGCCAAGACTTACGTCCTCTGCAACGGCGAGTTGTATAGGCGTAGCCCATTGGGTATTCTCCAACGATGCATCACCACCAAGGCTGGGCACTCCCTACTTTGGGACTTGCACGCAGGAGTCTGCGGGCACCATGCGGCGCCTCGGGCGCTCGTGGGTAACGCCTTCCGACAAGATTTCTATTGGCCAACGGCAGTGGCCGATGCCACGAAGCTAGTATGCTCCTGCGAGGGATGCTAGTACTACGCTCGACAGACGCACCTCCCGGCCCAAGCCCTCCAAACCATCCCCATCACATGGCCATTCGCTGTGTGGGGGCTGGACATGGTTGGGCCTCTGTAGAAGACACCCAGGGGCTATACCCATCTGCTGGTAGCCATCGACAAATTCTCCAAATGGATCGAGGCTCGTCCGGTCACCCAGATCAAATCCGAGCAAGCGGTGCTGTTCTTTACGGACATCATCCGCAGGTTCGGGGTTCCTAACACCATCATCACCGACAATGGGACGCAATTCACCGGTCGCAAGTTCCTAACGTTCTGCGACGACCACCACATCCGGGTGGCCTGGTCGGCCGTAGGACACCCAAGGATGAACGGCCAGGTAGAACATGCCAACGGCATGATCCTACAAGGCCTTAAGCCAAGAATATTCAACCGGTTGAAGAAGTTTGGCAAGAAATGGCTTGACGAACTCCCGTCAGTCATCTGGAGCCTACGAAACACCCCGAGCCGAGCCACGGGATTCACACCGTTCTTCCTGGTCTATGGAGCCGAGGCCATCCTCCCCACTGACTTAGAATATGGTTCCCCGAGGCTACAGGCGTACAACGAGCAAAGCAACCGCACCGCCCGCGAAGACGCCCTCGACCAACTGGAGGAAGCCCGAGACGTCGCGCTACTACACTCAGCTAGGTACCAGCAAGCCCTACGACGCTACCAAGCCCGGCGCATCCAAAGCCGAGACCTGAAGGTGGGCGACCTGGTGCTGAGACTGAGGCAGAGCAACAAGGGCCGCCACAAACTGACCCCACCCTGGGAAGGGCCATACATCGTCGCCCAAGTGCTGAAGCCCGGGACCTACAAGTTAGCCAACGAGAAGGGCGAAATCTTCACCAATGCTTGGAACATAGAACAGCTATGTCGTTTCTACCCTTAAATTTCCAAACGTCGTTTACATTGTTTCTCGAAATGCAATAAAGAAGCGTTCTTAGTTGTTATAATTTTTTGAGAAACCCCCATCAAGGGGAACCTACCCCCTTATTAACAAGTCGACTGTATAGAACCTAAGGACAATACGATCGTCTCAAAGGTGAAAAGGCCGGCTGAGCCGTGAGAACGGCCTACGCCTCCGGGCTACGGTAGCTCCCTCACCACCTTTTCACCCAAAGGACAACGTAGGCTCCGAGGAAGTTCTGTACAGAGAGCTTGTCTATCGATAGGGGCTCGATGTCACAATAGCGCCATAAGGGAGACTCGACTCTGCCTCTACAAAGCCGAGCCTCCCTCAGGGGCTAAAAAGGGGGAACCCCCTAAGTCCCGAACACCGTTTGTTAACGGTCTTTCAAAAAAAATTTTACGCCAAACTCTCTCGCGCTCCGACGGGACCCACACAAGAAACCCAAAGACCAAAAGCTTGCCTCGAGGCCAAAGGGCCGGTCGAGTCGGAAGAATGGCCTACGCCTGTGGGCTACGGTGGCTCCCTCCCCACCCTTCGCCGAAGGATGGCTTAGGTTCCGAGGGATTTCTTTGCGGGTTCCCAAGATCGGGACAGAGGGCACAGGCTCGGAAGTAGAACAGAAAATGGTTAAAAGACCCACGCACGCAAATACTTTAAAGGCCTCGACAGCCACAAAAACGTCACGATACGGCAACTAACTCAATTCGCTTACATGGCCCCTTTCGACCCAGGTCAAAGCTCAAGGATCGGCGGCCGGCGCGGGAGGGACCACCTCTTCTTCAAATAGACCAGCCAGCGCTGTGCCAGGTGCCTCGGCCGCCTCCAACAGCTTTGCGACCTCTGCATCAGCTTCCTCGTCATCTTCTAGCAACATGTAGCCGTCGCTAACAGCCTCGAGGTTGATAGCGTAGTGCGAGGAGACAACGGCCAGGGCGCGCTTGACGCCCGTGTGCAACGCCCCCCGGAGCCTCTCGTGGACGTAGCCATTCAACGCAATCAGGCGGCTCCCAAGGGAGCTGGCCGATCGGACCCCCTCGACGTCCAGGGCCTCGCAGGCGGTACGGACTACGCTACGCAGCGCCTCGTGCTCCCGGACCTCAACATCCAGTGCCACTTGTGCTGCAACAGAGGCCTCAGCCGCCTGGGAGGCCTCTTTCTCCAGATCTACATCGCAACGAGGGGTCAGGAGTCAAACGCGAACCAGAACAAAAAGAACAAAGAGCACGATTCGGCGGAACTTACCCCCGGCCTTGCTATTCCAGTCTAAGGCCTCTACCCGAGAGGCCTCGGCCGCCTTGGTAGCCTCGGCCAAGGCGACTTTCGTCAGCCGATGCTCGCTCTACTCCACACCCAGCTGCCCGGCTATGGCCTTGGCAGAGGTCATCGCTTCTTGGGCCCGAGACCTAAAGGCGTCTCGCTCCTCCTCTAGTTCCTTGATCTTCGCTACCAGAGGGGCAGACTGCTCCTTAGCCGTGGCCAACTCGGCCTGAATGTCAGCACAACGAAGGCGGAGGTCCTCCACTTCCGCACTCCACGCCGACAAAAGCCCCTGAGCATCGGCGAGCAGGCCCTTCTGCCTCCGGAGCGGGTCCCAGATATCCCTCTCCCTTCGTAGGAATACCGATTTCCCAAGGGATCGGGTCTCGAGCTCCTAAAGAGGCAAAACAAAAAACGCGCGTCAAACATTGCGAAGGGGCTCAGAGAGAAAACAACGCGGCATGGGAGAGGAAAGTACTTACCTGGGTGACACCGGGCAAGTCCCGTCCCATAATAGTCATCGCTGTCTGTAGCGACCGCACTGCCAGTTGGCGGTACTGCTCGAGGGTATCCCACCGCCCCCCCTCTGCGATATCTTCAAGGGTGAACACAGGCTCCCCCTCGGGATCAGCCTGGTCCTGCCAGAAAACACGCAGGAAGTTCCACCCATGGGGCTCGGGCCGTAGCCGGGCAAGGGCCGAACTCCCCTCGACAGGATCTGGGACTGGCTGCTCCACGGTACTGGCCGCCTCGACGTCCGCTGCCTCCTTCCCTGGGGAGGAATCATCAGACGAGATTGTCTGAACCAGGGGCGGCGCCAAAACTTGCTCCGTCTCCACCTCCATCGCCTCGGCCTCGACGGATCCAGGGGCTCCGGCCTCTGCCATCTCTACCTCAGTGGCCCCAGCGTCCACCGCCCTGACTTCGGAGGCCTCAGGGGCTCTGGCCTCACCCTTAATGGCCTCGGCAATGGTGGACGCCCCAACCTCCTTCACCCCAAGACTCACGACATCACGAGGCGTGGGCTCCTCCTCCTCCACTTGCTCTGCGGCCGCCTCGGCACCCTTTTCCTGGGCAGCCACCTCCTCCGAAACGGCCTCGCCCGACGCCGCGCCACGCTGCACGCCAGCCTGCGCCTCCGCTGCCTGATGGGCGGAGGAGCTAACGTTCACCTTGAGCGCCTTACGGGGCGCCAAGGCAGGATCTTCCACCAGATGCTTCTGGCTGGAAGCAAAGACACTCCCAAGGTTAGCATGCGACCAAGGGACAAACAAGAAGTACTACGGACTCCACCAGAAAAGACGCTTACAGCGAACGGGGATGCAGCCGCTTCGACACCGCTAGCCTCCTCTGCAACGGCGCTGGTGGTGGCAACAGCACGGCCTCGGTATCCATCGGTGCCAGCTGGCCTCCGCCGGACCCCGGCACCTCCTCGACCCTTCGCGGAGACGATGGGGTCGGCCCCACCGTCGCTCGCTCCACCTCCACCATCGAACCCATCGGGCTGACGGCACGCTCCTCCGACTCCCGCGCCTCGGGCGGGTCGGCCTCGGCCCTGAGACGGGCCGCCACCGGCCCTGGGACACCTCCTCCTCCTAGGGGCGTCTGGCTCCTTGCTGGAGCCTCGGGCACCATCTCCCTAATGTCGGGGAGGTGTTCTAGGCAGGCCGTCCCCGCCTCGCGCCTGCCGCCATCGCCCAAAGAATCCGACACCGACGACGAGGGAGATGGCTCCAATGGGAGACTGTTGAGCTTCTGACGTCGGCGACGGGCGTCCAGCTTTTCGCGTGCGAGGAGCTTCTTCGTGCGCTTCGCCTCCTTGGCATCTTTCTTCTTCTTCTCCTCCTCGGCACGCGCCCTGTTCACGGCTCGCAGCCGGGCGTCCTTGGGAACAGGCGGCGGGGAGCCCCGCACGTCCCTTATCCCCTACAGGAATGACGAAGTAATACAACAGACCAAAAAGGCGGAAAACAAGAAGGCCGCGAAAGCATCGGCAACAATCAACTCACTAGTGAGATGTACCCCCGCGACGGGCGCATCGGGAACGGCATCAAATCGTCGATCTTCGGCTTCCCGTCTACCGCCTCTCTCACCCGATGCAGGGTCTCGTCGTCGGTAAGGGTGAAGGTGGACATCTTGATACCGGCAATCGGGTCGCTCGGAGTCATCTCGAACAGCCGCCGCCGCCGGGCCATCAGCGGCAACACCCTCCGGCGGTGAAAGGCTACCATGACCACGGCCGCCGAAAGGCCACGGTCACGTAGCTTCCCCAAGGCCCGCAATAGCGGCTCCAGCCTAGGCTGATCAACCTTGATGACGCCGTATCCCCACTTCTCTGGTTGACTCTCTACAACCCGCCCGGTATAAGGAGGAAGTCCTCCGCCGTCATTACGGAGATAGAACCAGCCGTCGTACCAACGACGGTTGGACGATGACAGCTAGGCCGGGATGTAGAGGGACTGCCGGTCTTGGCGCACGTGAAGGGTGCAGCCGCCGGCCCTCTGCACCTTCCAGCCCCCCTCGTTCCTCCCGGCTTGGTGGTGAACGTCGCTCGGAACAAGTGGAGCCACAACTCCCAGTGGGGAGCGATCCCCAAGTACCCCTCACAGACGGCGATGAAGATGGCCGCCTGCGCGATGGAGTTGGGGCTAAAATTGTGAAGCTCCACGCCGTAGTAGTGCGGGAGCGCCCACATGAACTTATCCGCCGGCAACCCGAGGCCTCGCTCGTGGAAGACGACGAAGCTCACCATGTAGCCGTCCTGCGGCCTCGGCTCCGACTCGTCCCCCGGAGCAATCCACTCCGGCTCGTCAGGGTCGGTGATCGGGCGAAGAAGACCGGCCTCCACGAGCGACTGCAGCTTCTCCTCGGTGACGTCAGATCGCTCCTAGGGATCCGCCGGGAGGATGACGGGACCACCAGCCATTGCGCGATGGAGGTCGCTGCTACGACGGTAATCTCTCTCTCTTTCTTTCAGTCTCTCGCTCTCGCCCTTCTCCTCCTCGGCGCTCTATGCTCTCAGCAATGGCACAGGGGCAGCGGAAGCGAATGCGGAAAAGGTAAGAAGGGGGAGGGTGAGGCTCTTTGCGTATTTATGCAGGGACGAGACAAAACCACCGGGCGACAAAATCAGGGAAGTTTCCCCAAAAAATCTGGCGCGGTTATCCAGATCCGATCTTATCGCCCACGCGCCCACTCTCTCCTCATTAATCGCGCGTGTAGGTACATCCCGTCGGCTGACGGCACGTCGCGTCCGACCACAGTAGCAGCAGGCGCCGTTTCGCCTCCCTGGAAAAGCCGCCTCAAAAGACACGCCTGCCGTTATCAGCCGTAGGGAGAGAAATAACCCCCCCGATTCCTTTCAGGCAAAGGAACTGGGCACCGAGCCCGCTACGGTCCAGGGGTTCGAAGGCTAGGCCCTTAGGGGTTTCGACAGCCGCCCCAGGACAGCAGAGTCAGGGGCGACTATGGGCGAGCCTATACGAGGCCGAGGCCCAAGCAAGCGAAATGCTTGGGACGCCCTGTGTTGCGTCCGAGACCGATAGGGAGGTCTCCGAATGGGATCCCACCATAGGGAGGCGCCGAGCCACCGAGGCCCAGCGAATGGCCTCGGCACCCACTAGAGAAACCCTCCGGTACTCTTGGAGCACGTCTCTGGACCGCTAGCCGACCCCCAGCGAACGGGGTACGGGCCTCCACTCGGACTTACCCGATAATAGCTCACCGGAAATGCCATCGCTCGCGCCCACCGAGGGTAGCGCGGCATGTTCCACCCCTCCTTCCGAGCGAAAAGGAAGCGCGAGGGTCGAATAAAAAGTCAGGAGAATCCCTGACGGCCCTCTTGCTCCACGAAGAGGCTAAGGGACTCTTCCTGCAAACCATTGCCGAGGCCCCAGCGACTTAGGGTCGCACACGAGGGGTCTCGGCAAAACAAACCCTCCTTCCGAGCGAAAAGGAAGCGCGAGGGTCGTTCAAAAAGCTAGAAGATCTCCCGACGGCCCTCTTGCTCCGTGCAGAGGCTAGGGAGCTTCTTCTGCGAAAGACGCCGAGACCCCATGACCTAGGCTCGCACCCGAGGGGGCTCGGCGGACAGACCCTCACGTGCGAGGGGCGAACCAAAAGCCAGGGGGACCTCTGACCGCTCTCTCGCTCCGTGCGAGAGACTCGGGGGCTCCTCCTGCAACTTTGCCAAGACCCAGCGGCTCAGGCTCGCACGTGAGTGGGCTCGGCAAATAGCCCCCCGTCCGAGCGAAAAGGACATGCGGGGGACGGACAAAAAAGTTGGGAGGACCCCTGACCACCCTCTCGCTCCGTGCGGAGGCTCGGGGGCTCTTCCTGCACCCAAGATAAAGACAAGCGACCCGAGCCCGTTACGGTCCAGGGGTTTGAAGGCTGGGCCCCCAGGGGTTTCGACAGCTGCCCCAGGGCAAAAGAGTCAGGGACGGCTACGGGCGAGCCTATACGAGCGCGCCCTGTGTCATGTCCGAGACCGGCAGGGAGGTCTCCAAATGGGATCCCACCGTAGGGAGGCACCGAGCCACCGAGGCCCAGCGAACGGCCTCAGCACCCACTAGAGAAACCCGCCGATACTCTTGGAGCGCATCTCCAGACCCCTAGCCAACCCCCAGCGAACGGGGTACGGGCCTCCACTTGGACTTACCCGATAGCAGCTCACCGAAAATGCCGTCGCTCGCGCCCACCGAGGGTAGCACGGCATCTTCCACCCCTCCTTCCGAGCGAAAAGGAAGCACAAGGGTCGTACAAAAAGCCTGGGGAACCCCTGACGGCCCTCTCGCTCCGGGCGGAGGCTAAGGGGCTCTTTCTGCAGCATCGTCGAGGCCCTGCGATCCGAACTCGCACCCACGGGCCCGGCGAACACGATGAAAATCCCTCGCTCGAGGGAGAAAAAAGCCCCTGAAGAAGTGAAATCACTCCTCCAGGGCCTCGGGGGCTACACCCGGCGGGTGCGCTCGCGCGCACCCACCGAAACCTCAAGTACAAAACACCATCCCAACAGGAACTATCAAGAGCCAATTCTTGTCAGAACCTCAGGGGGAGTACCTCCACTCCCCCAAGGCTCAGGGGCTACTGTCGGATACAGTAAGAAGGGGTACCCTAAGCAAGAACCAAAAAACAACTGCTTAGACTTCGTAAAAGTCAAAACCAGCTAAACACCGCTGGCCTCGGCCGATTCTCCGACTTGCCCGAGGCCCCCTCACCGCTGGCCTCGAGCGACCCCCCACCAAGGGCCTTGGCCGGGCCGCCGACTCTCCGTCTCGCGCGAGGCGGGCTCGGTAGCACCCTGCTGCCTCTTCCTTCACCCGCCCCTCTGACAAAACGTCGTGTCACATTAACTCAGCCAACTGCTGCCCCTGACATCGGCCGCATGCTCGGCACAGTACAACAGAATGGCCGACGGGACAAGAGGCAGGACTGGGCAGAGGTTACCCGCCACTGTGCTAACCACTAAGCACATGGTTGACGCCCATGCCTCACTGTGCTGCCAACTCCTGCTCCGAGAACAACGCAGCGTGGGAAGCCACGTCTGAGATACTGTGGCCTCGGAATCAGCATCCAGGATCAATAATTCCCCCTAAGGCCTCGGCAGTATGCTTCAGGGGCTCGGCTGCTTGAGGATCCATGTCCGCCGAACCCCCCACGATGGCTCGGCCTCACCATCTGCAGAGCCACAGCTCCCTACGACGTCATCGCACGATGACCAGCACGTCACCCGCCATATCCTGCATCAAGCTGTACTGGAGCCCCACGACGCACAAGATCAAGTATGACCGGCGCGTCACCTCTGCACGACAAGGACGAGGCCACTCCATCGACCATACCACAACAGTGGCCGGCTACAGGGCTCGGACACGCCGCCCCCATTTATAGAGCGGAAGGCCTCGGCAAGGAACGCCGTCCCCGCCCCGCCCGAGGCTCTCCACGTAAGGCCTCGGTAGGAAGCGCGTTCTTCGTATCACGCGAGGCCTCTCGCGCGAGGCCTCGGCGAGGGGCCTGATCTCCGTCTCGCGCGAGGCCTCATTCTCTGTGTCGCTCGGGGCCGGCTTATCCGTGGTCCATCGCCCCTCGCCTCGGTCGACCTCCCGACAACGCGTCATGTCTCATTAATACTTTCAACCACTCCCGCAATCTCCGCCGGACAGCGGCTCAACGTCACAGAATGGCCGATGCGACCCGAAGTCGCATCAGCGCCGTACCGGCTGGGACAGGGCACGGTGGGGGTTACCGGCAACTGTGACCCAGCACTGTGTCCACGATCAGCGCCTGGGACAGGGTATGACGGGGGTTACCAGCCACTATGTCCTAACGCTGCACCCGCGACCCGCCGCCCGCTCGAGGCCTCGGCACTGTACACCGGGGCCTCGGCAATCTCGGGGTTCATGCCTGCCGAGACCCCCCACCGCAGTACAAGCCTCGGCACCAACCAGGCCTCGGCCTCGCGCACAATCTGTCCACCAGGGCTTGCACGTTCGCCGTCACGTCCGCTCCGAGACATTCCCGGGGCTCCCACGACGCACAGGACCTGATGGGACAACCACGTCGCTCCAGTCTTCCAAGGACGGATCACTCCTATGGCCACGCCGCCACCGGAACGGGCCACAGGGTTCGGACGTGCCACTTCTATTAGCACGACGTCGCATAGTGATATATGTACTACCTTCGTCCTCCCTTCAACTATAAAAGGAGAGGACTTGGGCCTCGTAGGGGGGAGGAAAAAAGGAGACGAACACACCGATAGAACGACACACTTCTACGCTGCTTGAGAACAATGCCTCAAGCAGCCCGCACCACCCTCGCCGAGACCTAGGGCTAGCTCCCTCTCTCACCTAGCTTGTAATCCCCTACTACGAGCACTCCGGTGCAAGGAACATAAGATCGATCTCTCAGACTGGACATAGGGCCTCGATTGCCTGAACCAGTATAAACCTTGTGTCTCTTTGCATCACCATCCGGGATTAGGGGCACGCAGCACAAATTCACTCGTTGGTTGAGGGACCCCTGGTTCCAAAACACCGACACCTGTGTCTCACCTATCCCTAAAGGAAGGTCTAGCCTAGCAATCAAACGACACAACTCAGTGCGAGCAAGCATAGGATCATACACCCAATTTTTCAAACCATCAGAATTCAGAGCAAGCTTAGACTGGACCATATTATCATGATTACATTTTCTCATACAACAATACATGTGTCGTCTCCAATGGCCAGTGCCAGCAGACGATCTAGCAGTGTATTGCGCCCGACAATGTTTATAGATGGCAGCAACTCGAATTTTATTCTCCTTAATCTCATGGAAGTAATCCCAAACAGCAGAAACTTTCTTACCAGAGGTGGTTGAGGTACCATGAGTGTCAGTGGAGACCTCAACTCCACCATCACCGTCGTCGCCATCGAGATCGATGGGCTATTTGCCATCACCAAGGTCGATGCCGAATAGACCGGCTGCATCATCACGTAGGTCATCGTCGTCCTCGACTTCCAGCTCATTGTCCGGGTGCGGCGCCTGGTCCTCACCGTCGCCGAGGGGATGCTGATCCTCCCCCCGCGTTGCAAGGCTAGAACCGCAATCGCCCACGGACGAGCCAAACAGCCGTCCACGACCTCGACCTCCAGCAGCTCCAGCACTGTCCCTCAATGGGCGCTTTGGCGGCCTGGCCATGTCTACTCTAGAGGAGGAAGACGCGACGTCAGGCACCAACCTGCACACAAAGAAGAAGAAGAGTGAGAGATGACACTTGAGAGACAAAGATCAGAGAGAGACAGAGCAGAGAAGAGCAGATCTAGGGTTAGGGAAAGTGACGAACCTGCTTTCCCGGAGCCCGATGCCGGAGATGAAGAAGCCAGCAAGCCAGCCAGAGGATGAGACAGACGCACGCAAAGAAGAAGAAGAGTGAGAGATGACACTTGAGAGACAGAGATCAGAGAGAGACAGAGCAGAGAAGAGTAGATCTAGGGTTAGGGAAAGTGACGAACCTGCTTTCCCGAAGCCCAGTGTCGGAGATGAAGAAGCCAGCAACCCAGCCAGAGGATGAGACAGACACCGATTAGAATCGACGGCGAGGTGGGGGAGGAGGGAGTGACATGAACACGAACTCACATGGTTCACCGATTCCGAGCGAGAGCGAGAGGAAACAGGAGAGGAAAAGGAGGGAGGAGACGGGGTTAGCGAACTCAGTGCGAGGTGGAGGAGCGCCGATGAGGTCACTGGTGCCAGAGAGGACGGACGACGATGGTCGATGGAGAGCAGCGGCGGCGGTGGATCTCGAATGCGAGAGCGAGACTGAGGCAGCGAGCGAGAGCAGACGGCGCGGCGGGGGAGGAATGGGGATTAGGGACTTAGGGTTAGGGTTACGGATGTCGGATGGAGAGGGAAAAGGAGGGAGGAGACGGGGTTAGCGAACTCAGTGCGAGGTGGAGCCGTGGAGGAGCGCCGGCGGCCGGCGCCCGGTGAGGTCACCGGTGCCAGAGAGGACGGACGACGATGGTCGATGGAGAGCAGCGGCGACGGTGGATCGCGAATGCAAGAGCGAGAGCGAGGCAGCGAGCGAGAGCAGATGGCACGGCGGGGGAGGAATGGGGAATCAGGGTTAGGGTTACGGATGGAGCGGGCAGCGGGCAGCGGCTACGGCTTATATATGCGGATGCGGCGGCCGGCGGGGTGGGCTGGCTTCGTGGGCTGCGGGCTGCCTTGCTGGGCCAAATAAAGCCGTTGGCCACCGGGCCGCCTCTTTGCAACGGGCCGTGCCCGTGCCGTGCCACAGGCCGGGGTCAGATCTCATGGAAAAATTCCTAGGGCGCAAGCTGGCTTCTCTTTGCACCACTTTGGGCCTTAATTAGTGGTAACATACGTTGCTTAAGTATATTGGTGTGGCACGTAAAGCTAGGAATTAAATTAGATCAGAATATCGTGGTCCAAATTGTCATCTGTCCAACTCACATTCCTATACTTTTCCTATATGCTTGCCAAAGGCATCTCTTCTTCTTTCTATGTTTTCAATTCCCATAGGATTGCACATGTATGCCAAATCAAATCCTAAGTTTTTCCTATTCCTATGATTTTCCTACCCTACATTCCAAACGAGGCTCAGTGTTGCAGCTAAGAGACCACGAGGCCTAAAGCCATGTACCATGTTTCCTCAATAAAGCCAAAAGTGTGGAAGTAATGCATGTACCTGAATAAATGAGACTGAATGATTAAAAAGAAGTTGATGCAACTGAGAATTCAGTAGAGGTTAGACATTACCCAACGGAGGCCAGAAAACCAGCCAACACCATTGCTATGTTTCCAGCATATGATTTGTTGGGGCTGTATGGAAGCTTTTCTTTACCTAGGCGTCTCCCAACAACATCAGCTATACCTGGGAATGCATAAATCAACATTAGCAGAATAGGGCCATATTTAATTCTCGTGTTTGTAGCATGAAACTATTTGGAATATCCAGAAATATGATTTTCCTTTTATAAATTAAAGAGGAGCAAGTTAAAGACATATAGTTTCCAGTAACTATGCCAATGAGCTAACAAATTATGAAGCATACAATTGATTTATTCTAGGATCAAAGGAGTGAAATGCAGATATATTAACATACCATCCCCAGCACATAAGTTGCATATAAGTGCTATAGCAATGGTGAGTTTCTCGATAATATATAGAAGTGGCAAAAGTTATAGTAGCAGCATAATACAGTGGGCCTTTGAGAAGTTCCCTGTGTCCAAGATAAAATTCAGTCAAGACATGGCCATGACCTGAAGAGTCCAAATAAGAACAGAAAAATCAGAGGAAAAACAGTAGCAAGAACAAATATTGGTACATGTAAATGAACCTGCAATCTCCAGAGAGGCTCATTGGTTTAACCATAGCTTCATTTTTCATTAGTCCAAGCCCCAGTAGAAACATCCTTATAACGTTAACCCCTGGTGCTAGCGCAGCAAGTTAAGGAGCATACCATCCAGAGCTGTAATAAATGTCAAATCTGAACACTGAAATGTTGACATACAATGACAGGGCATCTCAGAATCTATTACCTAAAAAGAGGCCAACAGAGCAAGAACACCAGCCCAACAATTATATGAACAAGTTTCCTGCTAAGTTTCTACATAAAAATAAAGTGCATTTTCAATACGGACAGCCCTTCGACTCCAGACTGGAATTATAGAAAAAACTGGTTGCACTGAGGAATTAGTCCAACGGTATATTTTCCTTGCTGCCACAGAATTTCTTTTCACTATTTCCAAGTGTATTTAATAACAGCTGCAGAACTCTCACAAATTTACCTAAGCTCATCATTCGCCACTAAGCAATTTAGGCTATTTATGTGGGATTTGGCTACTAGCTAGTTAATCGTCAATTCCTTCTAAAATATGCTACCTGACAGTAATAGTGCAACGAACACTTCTGAAAGGCACAGCTAATACTTAGCACTTGGCAGGCAGCAAGAGCTCCTGCCCTGTGTCTGGTACCTAAACTTTTGACAAGCACAGTTCACAGGATCATACCAACTCCCAGTTCACTCTGCTATAATTCATACACCAAGCTAATGCAATGCAGCAGTGGCCTTCTTACTGCTAGGTAGTAGTTACCGGATATTCTGACGCTAGTACTCGTAGTGCTACTTGACCGCTAGCGATTATGTGACACACTAAGTTCTCTAACTGGCATCAACAGCAACGAGCGAACGAATTATTGTTTAGTTCAAACATGCAATTTCTACTACCTAAACCCTAAACCCTAGCATGCCGCGGCGGGACGGTGGATGGTGGCGAGGGCGAGGACGAGGAGGAGGGCGGGGTTGAGACGGCCGGCGGCAAGGTATCCGGTGGCCGGGGGCGACGGGGGAGGAGGCAGGGGTGGGAGAGAAGGGCTGCCGTCGACGAAGAAGAAGGTGGGGAGAGCGGGCGCCGTGGCTGAAGGAAAAGGTGACTAACACTTAATCAAAACGTCAGTCCCTGTCCCTGAGACACACCCAAAAAATATAGGTTTATTATTCGATAATGCTTGGCCACGGGTGCCCGAACCGTCCGAACAAGGCTCCTCCACTCATCCGTTGTCTCTCTCAGGAAAAAAATCTCCACTGCGCTTATCCGCTCGTCTCGGCGTGGGCACGTGGCCGCTCATCCACCTGTTGTTGGCATTCCTTAGCATCACCTTAATACTAAGTTGTCATTCGTAGCAATGATGCCAGAAATGTGTTGGTTGGTAATTATTAATGACACTTGTAAACTCAGAGAATATATATATATATATATTAAGTATCCGCAAGCATACAAATAATATACCATTGTAACATTTCACCTAGGAGTATACCAGGTATCGTTATTTATATTTTCCACAGGGAGGAGCTATGGGGTGGCAAGAGAGGTGACAGGTGGGCCCTCACAATCACCACAATCAGAGCTGGAGACAATCACCAACCTCCGCTCGACGATCCTCGCTGCTCCAAGTTGTCTAGGTGGCAGCAACCACCAAGAGTAACAAAATCCCACAGCAAAACACGAACACCAAGTGCCTCTAGATGCAAACACTCAAGCAATGCACTTGGATTCACTCCCAATCTCACAAAGATGTTGAATCAATGATAGAGATGAGTTGGAAGGCTTTGGCTAAGCTCACAAGGTTGCTATGTCAATGCAAATGGCCAAGAGAGTGAGCTTGAACCGGCCATGGGGATTAAATAGAGACCCCCATGAATAGAGCCGTTGGCTCAATTATTGGGCAGACTGCGGGATGACCAGACACACCGGTCATGTGCACCGAATGCACCGTTCGTGTATACCGGACGCGTTCGGTCGCTATCTGACCGCCACGTGTCCAATTCAAACTAAAGTAGCCGTTGCTGCCACACATTCACCTACAACCAGACGCTCTGTTAGAAACGACCGGACGCTGAGCCACAGCATTCGGTCGAGTCCAGAAAGCTCCCAGGGCCGACCGGATGCGTCCGGTCACTCCAGACCGGACGTAGGAGACGTAGCGTCCGGTCGAGTCTAGAGAGCTCCTAGAGCCGCTCTGGGTTGACCGGACGCGTCCGGTCACTCTGGACCGGACACTTCCAGTGTCCAATCAACTGTTACACTGAACATCGGCTTTGTTGATTCACACCGGACATGTTCGGTCGCTCTTCTACAATTTAGTACCGAGCCACATACCGGACGCGTCCGATCGCTATACCGGACGTGTCCGGTCACTCTGTGACCAACGCTACTAGCTCCTTTTCATCTCTATCTTCTTCACCCTTGCTCAAATGTGCCAACCACCAAGTGTATCACCTTATGCACATGTGTTAGCATATTTTCACAAACATTTTCAAGGGTGTTGGCACTCCACTAGATCCTAAATGCAAATGCAATGAGTTAGAGCATCTAGTGGCACTTTGATAACCGCATTTCGAAACGAGTTTCACCCCTCTTAATAGTACGGCTATCGAACCTAAATGTGATCACACTCGCTAAGTGTCTTGATCACCGAAACAAAATGGCTCCTACCATTTATATCTTTGCCTTGAGTCTTTTGTTTTTCTTTCTCCTTTTCCAAGTCCAAGCACTTGATCATCACCATGGAATTTCCATCATCATGTCATGATCTTCTTTTGCTTCACCACTTGGAGTAGTGCTATCTATCTCATAATCATTTTGATAAACTAGGTTAGCACTTAGGGTTTTATCAATTGATCAAAACCAAACTAGAGCTTTCAATCTCCCCCTTTTTAGGTAATTGATGACAACCCTTTCACAAAGATATGAATTGAAATTCAATTGAATCCATGTTGCTTGGCCAAGCATATTTACCATGTGTAAAAGGATATGGACAAGTTTCATGAACACCAAATGGTAGCAATTGCTCCCCCTACATATGTGCTAAGAGTTTGGATTGTAGCTTGCATATATGCTTAGATAGGAAATATGGGAGACAATGTCTACCAAATGATGCTAAGGTATACAAGATGGACCTTTGAAGCGTGATACCAATCGGAGTTGCACCTATATACCATCCTTAGCACCATGGTTAGCTCGATACCACTTGGAAACTTGGAAATAAAAGCACTAGTTAACCTATGCATGCTAATTTTTCATTTCATCATTCAAACCTACAACTAGCATACACTACACAAGCATGGATACTGAAATTTAAAACTTGTGCCATGCAAGCAAACATATGAGATGCACATTCAAATGCACCATACAAGTTCATGAGCTTGCTCCCCCTACTTGTGTGCTCAAAATTTTAATTGATCCTTTTTCTTTGTCACATCTCCCCCCCTATGTCATATTCTCCCCTATTACTTATATCTTGGTTTCTCTTCCCCTTTGTTGTCTTATCATACTATTTCTCCCCTTAACACTAATATCTTTGTTTTTCTCCCCCTTTGTCATCAATGACCACACATGTTCAAAATATAGATAGGTTGAGATTATCAATGTCAATCAATGGGGTGAGGATCATTTTTTTTCAAATTTGGTCCAATCTAGATCATTTGCCAAAGATATTTAACTCGGTTTGATCCAAGGACAAGCTTCTTCACACCTCTAAATAAGGGTTATCTTGTACCATGTTGAGTTAAACACTTAGAGCTCATTTTCTAGATCAAACACTAGGTTTACAAGCCCACAAACATGTCATATGCTACCACTTGACCAAATTAAGCATAGAAGCAATAGTGGTACACACAAATATCAAATTCATTTGATTTTTATGAATGAGCCTATTAAATGTGGAGGATGTCTAGATGCACTAAACATGTCCTTAGTAAGGATGTATGTTATGCCAATCAACTTTTACCTTGGATTACTTGAAGGAGAGACATGTTATATAAGTGGGGGGGGGTGCATCAACACATATTTGAAAAATCCAATATGTTCAACTCATTCCTTAGCTTACAAAACCTTTTCTCATCTAATGGCTTGGTGAATATATCGGCAAGTTGATCTTTGGTGCCTACACTCTCAATGCAAATGTCCCCTTTTTGTTGGTGATCTCTTATGAAATAGTGGCGGACATCAATGTGCTTTGTTCTTGCATGTTGAATCGGATTGTTGGTCAACTTAATTGCACTCTCATTGTCACATAGCAATGGCACTTTCTTGAACTTGATTCTAAAGTCACTCAAAGTGGCCTTCATCTAAAGTATTTGTGCACAACAACTACCGGCGGATATGTATTCTGCTTCGGCGGTTGATAATGCAACACTATTTTGCTTCTTTGATGACCATGAAACAAGTGATCTTCCCAACAATTGACATGTGCCCAAGGTGCTCTTCCTTTCAACTTTGCATCCCGCATAATCCGAGTCGGAGTAACCAACTAGCTCAAACTTTGCTTCTTTGGGATACCACAAACCAACATTTTATGTATGTTTCAAGTACCTCAATATTCTCTTTGTAGCCTTCAAATGACTTTCTCTAGGTGAGGCTTGAAATCTTGCATACATGCATACACTAAACATGACATCCGGCCTTGATGTGGTCACATAGAGTAGGCTTTCAATCATAGACCGATATAATTTTTGATCCATCATATTGCCACTTGCATTACTATCCAAGTTGTCATTTGTTCCCATTGGTGTACTAATGGCTTTGCTATCACCCATGCCAAATTTTTTGATCATGTCCTTGATATACTTGGCTTGACTCACAAATGTACCATTCTTCAATTGCTTGATTTGAAGACCAAGGAAGTAACTTAACTCTCCAATCATGGATATCTCAAACTCATTAGCCATCATCTTTCCAAACTCTTCACAAAAATCTTGATTGGTTGATCCAAATATGATGTCATCAACATAGATTTGCAATACAAATAAGTCTTTGCCAATCTTCTTGATAAAAAGAGTGGTGTCAACCTTGCCTATCATGAACCCTTTAGAGAGTAGGAAGTCCCTCAATCTCTCATACCATGCTCTAGGTGCTTGCTTCAAGCCATACAATGCCTTCTTCAATTTGTACACATGGTCGGGCTTCTCGTCATCTTCAAAACCGGGGGGTTGCTCAACATATACTTCTTCATTGATGTAACCATTGAGAAATGCACTATTAACATCAATTTGATAGAGCTTGATGTTGTGAGCACAAGCATAGGCTAGCAAGATTCTAATTGCTTCTAATCTAGCAACTAGGGGTATATGTTTCACCAAAGTCAAGACCTTCAACTTGTGTATAGCCTTGCACTACTAATCTTGCTTTGTTCCTTACTACTATCCCATCTTGATCTTGCTTGTTTTTAAAGACCCATTTGGTTTCAATCACATTGTGTCCCTTTGGTCTCTCTACTAATTTCCATACTTGATTTGTTATGAAGTTGTTCAATTCTTCATGCATAGCATTCACCCAATCAACATCTTTCAATGCTTCATCTATCTTCTTTGGTTCAATGGATGTCACAAATGAGAAGTACTCACAAAATGAAGCCAATCTTGATCTATTTTGCACACCTCTTGAAATATCACCAATGATAGCGTCCAATGGATGATCCTTTGCAATATTGATTGGTTGGAGGATTGGAACTTAATTGCTTGCACTTGCTTGATCATTGGGTTGAGATGACGCACTAGCCACTTGATCTTGTTCATTATCATGAGAGCCACTTGTACTTGCTTGATTTGTATCATCTTGCACATTTGAGTTAGAGAGCACTTGCACTTGATCATCTTCATCATCATTTACTTGTCTAGGCCTAAATTCACCAACATCCATATTCTTCATAGCATTTGAAAGTTGAATGCCTCTAACATCTTGCAAGTTCTCATTCTCTTCTTATGAACCCTTGGTTTCATCAAATTCAACATCATGAACTTCCTCAAGAGTACCACTATCCAAATTCCAAACTCTATATGCTTTGCTTGTAGTTGAGTATCCAAGTAGAAATCCTTCATCATATTTCTTGTCAAACTTACCCAATCTAGTGCCTTTCTTTAAGATATAGCATTTGCATCCAAAGACCAAAAAATATGCAATATTGGGCTTTCTACCATTCAAGAGCTCATATGGTGTCTTCTCTTTCAATGGGTGACAATAGAGACGGTTGCTACAATAGCAAGCCATGTTGATAGCTTTGGCCCAAAAAGATTGACTCACATTGTACTCACTAAGCATAGACATTGTCATATCAATGAGTGTTCTATTCTTCCTCTCAACAAGGTCATTTGATTGTGGAGTGTACTTGGCTGAGAATTGATGTCTAATTTCAAGTTCATCACACAACTCATCAATTCTAGTGTTCTTGAACTCACTACCATTGTCACTTCTAACTCTCTTGATGGTTGTTTCAAACTCATTGTGAATGCCCTTGACAAATGATTTGAATGTTGCAAACACATCACTTTTGTCCACTAGAAAGAATACCCAAGTATATCTAGTATAATCATACACTATCACAAAACCATATTTGTTACCACCAATGCTAGTGTATTGAGTTGGCCCAAACAAATCTATGTGCAATAACTCAAATGCTTTACTAGTGCTCATCATTCTTTTCTTAGGATGGGTGTTTCCAACTTGTTTGCTAGCTTGACAAGAGCTACAAAGCTTATTCTTCTCAAACACAACATCTTTCAAGCCTCTAACCAAGTCATGCTTAACCAGTCTATTCAATTGTTTCATTCCAGCATGACCAAGCCTTCTATGCCATAACCAACCCATGCTAGACTTAGTGAACAAACATGTATATAATTTAGCTTCATTAGCATTGAAATCAACCAAGTATAGATTCTCATATCTAAAGACTTTGAAGATCAAGTTAGAGCCATCTACACTTATGATCTCTACATCATCTACCCCAAATATGCATTTGAATCTAAGATCACAAATTGAGCCATGGATAGCAAATTGAAGTTCAAGCTCTCTACTAGCAACATATTGGAAATGCTCATGTCATTGGTTATTGTAATCTTACCAAGCCCTTTGACCTTGCCTTTGCCATTGTCACCAAATGTGATACTATCATAACCATCATTGCCATTGGTGTTGATTGAGTTGAACATTCTTGCATCACTGGTCATGTATTGAGTGCACTCACTATCAAGAACCTAATGCCTTCCTCTGGCTTTGCAATTGACCTATAAAAGAAGATCAATTCTTTTTAGGTATTTAAATTTGCTTGGGTCCTTGAATGTTAGTTACTAAGCTCTTTGGTACCCAAATGGCTTTCTTCTTTGAGCCCATCCATGGTGCACCAATGAACTTAGCCTTTACACCATTTGTACCTTTGGTAAGCACATAGAAAGAATCAAGCTTAATGGAGGATACATTAGCTTGTGACTTCTTGTTCATGCACTTTTGCTCTACATGACCAACTTGCTTGCAATTAGTACAAAACCGACCATTGTTCTTTATAAAACTAGTCTTGTGAGGAGCAAAGGCCGCCTTGCCTTTCTTGAGGGTATAGCCCAATCCCTCTTTGTAGAGAGAAGATCTTTGGCTACCCAAGCACATAAGCAAGCAGTCCTCACCACCATAGGCCTTAGCCAAGGTGTGAGTGAGCTTATTGACCTCCTTCTTGATGTTCTTATTCTCAACCATTAGTGAGGCATCACAAGTGAAACCATCACTACTAGATGAGGTGGAAGTAGAAATGCTACAAAAAGGGTTAGCGGGAGCAACAATGATAGGCATAGATAATGATTCATCAATTAGGTCACAAGTTAAGCCTACATTACAAGTCTCAACATGCTTCTTCTTATTTTGTTCATTAAGCAAAGAAGAATGAGCTTTTTCAAGCTTCTTGTGAGCCTTGCCAAGCTTCTCATGAGCTTCCTCTAGCCTCTCATGAGTTGCTTTGAGCTCATCAAGAGCTTGCTTAAGGGCTTTTACTTCCTTATTCTAGCTCTTGCATTCCATTCTCTTAATGTCAAAGTATTCTTTAGCATCTTCTAGCATGTCAAATAATTTATCTTTAGTGGGTTCATCATCATCATTATCACTATCATTTTCATTATTATGTTCCTCATCACTTCCATCATCATAAGTTTGTACCTTACTGGCCTTAGCCATGAAGCATGATGGAGTGTCAAAGAGAGAAGGCTTCTCATTGATAGCAATGCTTGCAAGTGCATTCTTCTTGGTGGTCTTGTCATCATCACTATCATCATCATCATCACTTGAGGAAGCATCACTATCCTAAGTGACTACATATGAACCACCCTTCTTATTCTTGAAGGTCATCTTGTCCTTCTTCTCTTTCTTTTCCTTCTTGTCCTTCTTCTTGTTCTTCTTATCATCATCTTTGTCACTATTGTATGGACATTGAGCAATAAGATGATCTTTGCTTCCACAATTGAAGCACCTTCTTGACTCTTCCTTGTTCTTGGATAAAGATTTCTTCCTTCTAGCATGGTAGCCTTTCTTCACCATGAACTTGCAAAATCTCTTGACAATGAGGTCCATCTTCTCATCATCATCATCCCATGAACCATCATCTTCACTTGATGCATCTTGCTTTGCCTTGCCCTTGGATGATGTGGCCTTAAACACCACACTCTTCTTCTTGTCATCCTTCTTCTCCCTCTTTTCTTCCTTCTCATCATCATCTCTATAAGCATCATCAGTAATGATATCTCCCAAGATTTGATTTGGTGTCATTGTATCCAAACCGGTCCTCACTAGCAATGTGACCAACATGCCAAATCTTGTGGGTAAGCATTTTAAGAACTTATGAGAGAAGTCCTTGTCATCCACCTTCTCACCAAGTGCTTTGAGATCATTGACAAACACTTCCAACTGATGGAACATGTCCGATACACTCTCATCTTCCTTCATCTTGAAGCTAGCAATTTTTCCTTGAGAATGTATGCCTTTGCACCCTTCATTGCCTTGGTGCCCTCGAATGATTCTTCCAACTTTTTCCAAGCCTTATGAGCCATCTTAATGTTCTTGATTTGCTCAAATGTTCTTTCATTGATTGCATCATGAATGGCACTTAGAGCAATGTCATTGTTTTGGAGAAGCACTTCTTCGGCCGCGGTGGGATTTTCTAGATCATTAATCTCAATTTTGGTTTCTACCACCTTCCATATATTTCTATTGATTGACTTGATATGTGTGGTCATCTTTGACTTCCAATATAGATAATTTGTGCCATCAAATTGGGGTGACTTCTTAGTGTTGTTGATTTGAGCCATTTTTACACCGAAGGTTGTTAAGCCTCAAATCACAGTGACCTTGGCTCTAATACCACTTGAAAGGTCCTAATGGCTAGAGGGGGATGAATAGCCTATTAAAAATTTCTACAACAATACTTTACAAACCGGTTAGACAATTATGAGGTGAAGCGAGTGTTGCGCTAGCCTACTAAAATTGCAAGCCTCCTACCACAATTCTAGTTTCTATAGTTTCTATTCATACAATGGCTATGTCACTACACCAAGTTAGTGTGCTCTCAAAAGCTAACTAAAGAGCCACACTAACCAAACTAACAAGCTCTCACAACCAGCTACACTAAAGAGCTTGACAACTAGTTTGCAGTAATGAAAAAGAGAGAGTGAGATGGTTATACCGCCGAGTTGAGGAATGAACCAATCAATCACAAGAATGAATACCAATGAAGACCAATCACCTCGGAATCAAATGTTGACACAATGATTTTTTACCGTGGTTCACTTGCTTGCCGACAAGCTAGTCCTCATTGTGGCGATTCACTCACTTGGAGGTTCACATACTGATTGGCATCACACGCCAAACTCTCAATAGGGTGCCGCACAACCAACATAAGATGAGGATCACACAAGCCATGAGCAATTCACTAGAGTACATTTTGGCTCTCTACCAGGGAGAGGTCAAGAACCCCTCACAATCACCATGATAGAAGCCAGAGACAATCACCAACCTCCACTCGACGATCCTCGCTGCTCTAAGCCATCTAGGTGGTGGCAACCACCAAGAGTAGCAAGTGAATCCCGCAGCGAAACACAAACACCAAGTGCCTCTAGATGAAAACACTTAAGCAATGCACTTGGATTCACTCCCAATCTCACAAAGATGTTGAATCAATAATAGAGATGAGTGGGAAGGCTTTGGCTAAGCTCACAAGGTTGCTATGTCAATGCAAATGGCCAAGAGAGTGAGTTGAACTGGCTATGGGGCTTAAATAGAGACCCCCCACGAATAGAGCCGTTGGCTCAATTATTGGGCAGACTGTAGGATGACCAGACGCATCGTTCGTGTATACCGAACGCGTCCGGTCGCTATCTAACCACCATGTGTCCAATTCAAACTAAAGTAGCCATTGCTGCCACACATTCACCTACAACCAGACACTATGTTAGAAATGACCGGACGCTGAGCCACAGCGTCCTGGTCGAGTCTAGTAAGCTCCCAGGGCTGACCGGACGCGTCTGGTCACTCTGGACTGGACATAGGAGACGCATCATCCGATTGAGTCTAGAGAGCTCCTAGAGCCGCTCTGGGCTGACCAGACACGTCTGGTCACTCTAGACTAGACGCTCCCAGCATCTGATCAACTATTACACTGAACATCGGCTTCGCTGATTCACACCAGACATGTCTGGTCGCTCTTCTACAATTTAGTACCGAGCCACATACTAGACGCATCTGGTCGCCACACCAGGACGCGTTCGGTCACTTTGTGACCAGCGCGACTAGCTCCTTTTCATCTCTATCTTCTTCACCCTTACTCAAATGTACCAACCACCAAGTGTATCACCTTGTGCACATGTGTTAGCATATTTTCACAAACATTTTCAAGGATGTTAGCACTACACTAGATTCTAAATGCAAATGCAATGAGTTAGAGCATCTAGTGGCACTTTGATAACCATATTTCAATACGAGTTTCACCTCTCTTAATAGTATAGGCTATCGAACCTAAATGTGATCACACTCGCTAAGTGTCTTGATCACCGAAACAAAATGGCTCCTACCATTTATACCTTTGCCTTTAGCCTTTTGTTTTTCTTTCTCCTTTTCCAAGTACAAGCACTTGATCATCACCATGGAATTTCCATCATCATGTCATGATCTTCTTTTGCTTTACCACTTGGAGTAGTGCTACCTATCTCATAATCACTTTGATAAACTAGGTTAGCACTTAGGGCTTCATCAATTCACCAAAACCAAACTAGAGCTTTCAATGTGGTATTTGTAGATCCTCACCAAGGCAATAGCAATGTTATGCCTTTCTTCCTACAAGTAAGGCTTATGTGGAGCTCATAGGAATGGTGATAACATGAAAGTGTATACTTGCAATACATATATTGTAAAGTCAAACAATGGATCCAAAGAGAGTTAAATCATACAATTGAATTAAGATGTGCATGTGTGTGGAATGTGGTGGATAAATATGCTGGCTAACCTAATTCTACTATGCTCCTTGAAAACTTATCTCTCTTTTGAAACTTGGAAAAATTTGCAAGAAAACATGGGCTATCTTATTCATCTCATTTTTTTAGGCGGGCATCGAAGTACCACTTGTTTTGGATATCTCGGACACTTATCCATTTTTCAACTCTCTTTTTTATGAATAACTCTTGCATAGCCCACGCTTCTTTTCTGCAATGAAACTTGTGAGAGATATCAAAATCTTGTAGTATTTTATTTGGTGGATGTAACCTATTAAGAATATTTTTAGTGTTTACTTCCAGTGTAGGAGTAGAATATTTTTGGGTGGATCCAGATGGAATGCATGTTTTTACGCCTACTCCCAGTTATAGGAGTAGTGCATATGTAAGTGGTGTATACGTGATCTTAATTTAAGAGCATGACAAACCTCTCATAAAGGTCAACAAAGCTTGACCAAACTCAATGCAAAAACAAGTAGCATAAAATGAGTGGAAGTTTTTCTAGCCTAAATATAAACATGTTTGACTCTAGTAGGAATTCAAGCTTTGTCATACAGGAACTCATCATGTTGCCTTTTTATGTTTTTTCAAAAGAAATCTCCAGAATTTTAGTATCACTTGGAACAAGATAAATAGCAGCTCAGACCTTCTCATATCTTATCCATCAATTACCTAGACTTAGATCAAGCATTTGCTACCCACGAGTTTCAAGTTCAGAGTAAATTCTCATGTCAAAACAGTCATATCCAAAACCCAGGAGAATTCAAGGCTGAAAACTAGGTACTTGAAAGAAATTATAATAGAGCAACTATTCATCATTTCCATTGTGAATCATCATCTTCAAGTTCTTTTTATTTATTGGCTCTTAAAAATAGAAATCAAAGCAAACTTTATACACACTCTTTTTATTTGGTTTTTATTTTTTAGATCACACCTACTAATATATAAAAGACAAGACAATTTTTATTTTGTTTTTTATTATGCATCTCTTTTTTTAAAATATAAGACAAACTTGAAAAATAAAGAAATAGCTAAAAGGAACAAAATACTAAAAAAGAAAACTTACCTTAGATAATGAGGGATCCTCCTCCCCTAAGCTGGATGTTGTCGTAGTCCTTCAGAATGGTGGGTCAAAGTTAAGCCTTTCGAACAAATAGTTCCAATTCTCATTCTCCTGCTGTTGGTGTTGCTGGATGTTAGTAAGGCGGTCTCCTACTTCTTGGCATTGGGAGTGCTGGTGAAGCGTGTTCTGGATGTCATGCTGCGTCTCTTCGATAGTGGTAAGCCTGGTGTCAAAGTGAGCATGCTCCACCTGCTGGTCATGATAGCTCATTGGCTGATCATGGTAGCCATGAGCAGAGAAGGACATGTGTCCTCTCTAGTGGCCGCTTGAAACCTCTTTGTAGGACTACTATTGATAGTAGTCAAAGTTGCCATCCTAACATTGCTCACTTGAGCTCTGCTATCAGGAGCTCTCAGGGTGATGAGGAGCGGGCTGCTCCCAACTAGCATGCTCGGGCTGGTGCATACGGGAGGATCCTGGCTGATCCTAGCCTGCATAGCTTGTGAAAGTCGGTCCCTCCAGAATCGGATCATCGCCATGGTACTTGGGCTGTGGGTTGCGAGTCAAACTTGTAGAGGCGCTCCTGCGCGGGGCTACCTCCTTAACCTATAAATCAAAGACAAAAGAATCCACCACATACAAACCGAGGTTCCGGTCTGGTAATGAAATCTCGGTTGTATAATCCATGTACATCATGACAAGTTTTCTATCCTTATTATTTTTTAACATGTGTGCTTGGACAAAATATTCATAGTCGATATACCAACGGGGAATGTCATCAATGTAAACAACAAAAGCATTTTCCAAAAGACCCTAAATTTTTGGCTATATGGGTGACTAGAGAAGTACACCCAACATTGTAACAACCCAGGTTTTCCAATAACCCAAAAACCCAAACTTAAAAATTATTCCAATAAACCCCATGCATGGTGAGTGTGCATACTAGGAAACCACCCATGTGGTTGCACAAGTAGAACCCAAGTTAGCATGGTTAAGCATTTTGCATTTAATTCAACTTTGAGTTGCTTCTTCATGATTTTATGTGCTGCATTAAAATCAATTAAACCTTTCAATAAACTATTGTGTGTTTGTTGCCAAACCTTTGGCCTAGACCCTAAAGCCCTATATGACCTCTAGTGGGCCCCACTGGGGTGTACACATGTTGGCAACACATGTATACATGCATAGGAGCCCTGGGTGTAGTGTGGAAATAGAAATAAAAATAGGAAAGGAATTAGAAAGAGGGAGAAAAAGAAAAGGGAAAGCAGCCCGAGCAGCCTAAGCCAGCCCAGTGCCGCGGCCCAAGCGGCCTCACCCACGCCCTCTCCCACGCCCGCAACCATACCGCCGTCGAACTAGCGAGATGGCCCAGCTCCGCATCCATGCTCCCACGCCCGTGTGGCCCAGCAATGGCCTGTGACCACGCCATGCATCGCGACACGCTGTCGCTATCGCTTTCCCACCGCTGACCGCTGGGCCCGCTTGTCAGCCCCTTCGCTCTCCCTCCCCTCCTCTGCTTTTTCTCACCGAGGCAGGGCACCCCGCCGACAAGTATCGAATGCCATGCCTCGCATCCCCACCACCCGTTCCGAAGGCGTTAGGCAAGGGCGCATGGATGGATGCCATGTCTGCAATCCTTGACACCCCTGCGCCTCCCCCTGCCGCACCATGCCATGCTTATGTCACCGTCATGGCCCTGTCACCATGACACCACCCCATCCACCTTTTTGACCGGATGTCACTCAAATTAGGGGTGCCAGCGAGCGCACAGCCACCCCCCGCTCATTAAAACCCTAAGCTAGAGCCCTTAATCACCCTCCACATGCCCTTTCCCTCCATCCGCTGTCCGCTGCCGCCATGGCTGTGAACTCCTTATAAAAGGGGCATGCTTGGTGCCCTAGCGTCCTTCCCATGCCCCACCACCACTAGCAGTTTCACCAACTGCACACCAAGACTAAGAGAAGGGAAGGAGAAGGGAGGAGGAGAGGAGAAGGTGAATGACCATGCCACTGCCGTCGAGGAGCCACCGTCGGAGGAGAAGACGACGCCCCAATCATCTTCCTTGCCGTAATGGTTTGGCACGGCACTGCTACACTTCAACACGGCCACGACTCGCCATGGCACCACCACCCTAACTTCATCCACCACCTTCGGTGAGCACCTTGGCCCCCTTGTCCACCGCCATTGAGTGTGCGTCATGGTAGCCTCTGTGTCCTCGACACCAGGGAGGGCCCAAGTTGAGCCTTTGGCCACCGCGCTACGCCACACGCACCTTCACGAACACTCACGTGGCCATGTCGAGCCTTGGACACTCGGGGACGCCGGTGTCCTACACGTGCATCGGGTGCGCTCACCATGGCTAGAGCATGGCCAAGGCGGAGCCGTTCCGTCGTCACCAAGCCGATAGAGGTAGGAAGCCCACTTCGGCAAGCCTCGCCTCACCGAGGGACACGACCCGCACTAGATGAAGGGGAAAGTAGGACCCATTGACACCAAAATTTGGTAAACTTACCTTGGAGAGGAAAGTATCAACCAATGATATCAAAGACATGAAAATCATATTTGCAAGCCAACCACAGGTTCAGTTAAGCTGAGTCATTTATGATGTATTGCCGGGTAGACAAAGGTTATTTGATATTCCAAATACTCGGCAAGGAGACGCAATCTAGTTTGATTAATCTACTACAGAGATCCTATGTGGACAAGTCCAAAAGAAGTATTATTGCCGACTTGGATATTTATATGTGAGGAAAAACAGGAAAGGAAATAGGTCAATGGTTGCTTGCAAGCAAAAGAAGTTACATGCATGCAAGATTGATCAATCCAAGAGAAATCATCAATTTGATCTTGCAAGCTAATAGAGAAAGAAATCAAGGAATATACACATATACGGATGTCTAGGTGCACATCAACGATGAGAAGCAAGGATGTGTATCTTGTATATGCATATATGAGGCTGGCTAGGGGTCATACACATACTTAGCAAAATAACAGTGTCTGCGTACCAAGACTTAAGACACAGTCGAACGAGGAGAGCCAGATAGATGGAGATTCACAGGCATGGTGAGGCATCACAGAATATGACTCCAAGTACACCACATTTGCTTGCTGAGATGTAAAATAAGGAAGGAAACCCGCATATGGCTAGAAGGAAGATACGCATGCAGGCTATGAGAAAGTCCATAGGGGGAGTCCTTGCACACGTCGGTCAAGGGGATATTATTTGGTAATTTAGGATTAAGGAAGGGTCCTTGTACTTCATAGGATTTTTTCAGTTAGACTATTCTTGTATGCAAAGCTAGACATGTCCCTATAAATATAAAGGGTATGGCCTGTTGTAAAGGGACAATCTCTCAATCAATCAATACAATTACTTTTTCAGCTTCACACCAACCCTTAGGAGTAGGAGTGGTGTAGAAACTCGGCGAGTTCTTCAACAAGCAGGGCTACATCGACTGATCGACCTTCGGCTTGTCTGTGACTACTATCATGACTTTTATTATTACTTGTAAGGCTACATCAGCCGACTGATCTCTTATGAGTTGTAGTAAAAATTAGTTATCGATTCATATTGTTGATTGTAAGGCTGCATCAACTGATTGATCTCTTACGAACTATAATATAGATCAAAGTTATCAATCTTGTGTTAACACACTTTTTGGTACGCCCGGTGGGACCACAATCGTTTGATCAGAAGTCAGAGATATGGATTCCGAGCATTGAAAAGTGCTTAACTCTACTTGGAGGCATGCTGCTACAATTCACGTATGGAAGAAACTATAGAAAGAACATGGCGTACCGTTGTAGGCTTCGTGTCTACTAGTACATGTCATTACTCCACCGTGTAGATCATCATGTTTTAAGAAGGAGCATTCATGCGGTTATAGTATGAAGATCCAGCAAGTAATCCAGGTTATGTCAGTGCGTCTACTGGTCCCAAGGAGTTAATGCATCTACTGGAGACTTGCATGATACATGCTACGTGTGCAAATCTGATTCCAAGGAGTTGGATTTGTTGACAAAGCAGACCGACGATCGTACAATAGATGAGTAGCCGATAGTCACATCGCCTTGTAGACAACCATTAAGTCTCAATGAATGTTGTAAAGATACATGAATCGGCTATTGGAGAGCGGAATCAAATTTTTAAGAAAGAGATCGGCTCGATACAATATTTTTAGTTCAAAATGCAAGCTGATGCCAACGGATCAAGACATCAATGCAAGCTGATGGAGCCTTTTATTCAGTTGGATTTGAGAGAATACATCACCAGACTCCAGTGCATCACATATGACTCGCTTGGTGAATGAAGACACTTGTACACATGATAAGAGAAAGCAAACAAGGGACATGCCAGATGAACAACACGTAATAGGAGTCATGTCTTTACCTAACTCATGGATGGAGGAGTCTCAGCAAATATATGTGATTTCTTTTTGTAGTTGGAAATATAAAAATTTAGATGGGAATTAATTGTTTGGTCGGAAAGCTCTGTACAGATGTCAGATATCGGTATCAACCATGCAAGGCCAAACGAAGTAAGAGGGATTAGGAAAGCGAATTGGACTTATGCTCTCTCATCAGTTACTTCTTCACTGATGTCCGTTATTCCCTCACTTCCAACATCTCCAAGGCTAGATATATAGCCGATGGGATTAAAGTTGTCCAATGAAATTTTGAGCTAATAAAATTATTTTATCAAGAGCGATTGATAAATTTCCATCGGATTGGGTTATATGGCTTGTTCATGTTTGATGGCATATGTGTGAGAACACGACTACAAGATGGGTGGATGGCTATATTAGTATTTGTCTTGGATACTCAGAAGCATGTTATGCTTTGCCCGAGTTAACTAGAAGGATCTGAGTCTAGCCCATTTTCCAAAGAAACATGCTGTCTGGTATACGGCATCAAGTCAACTACAGTACATTGATCATCGGACAGGCCATCTGAGATATCAGTTAGGAGAATAGTAAGCCGTAATCTTAATTTGAGTTGCAGTGCAGGCCAATGATATATAAGCATATTATATTCCATCGGTTGAAATAAAATGTAGTATCCGTCTGAATATAATACAATCACATATGGTACGAAGATGCGAGGAAACAAAGCTAGAAGCCATAAGAAACCAAATACATTACCATTAGCATACATCAGATGAGAGAAGATCATCAGCTAGTGATTACTATTGGTGTACGGTTGATAGAAGGAGATTGTCAGCCGAAAGTTATTGTCGGCACACGAAAAATTGGCTCCAAGTATTGATAAGTGCTTAGAGTATACTTAAATATCATGGTGGCCAGAATATTTTATTGGCATCTCAGCTGATGAATATATTATGTGCATCGATTTGGCATGGTGTTATTAACTGGTTACATGCAAATAACTATGGTTAATGGCAAGAAAGAAGCTGATGTTCATGTCCATCATCTCTACATAGCCGATTATAATTATAGACTCGAAGGTAGCTCCTAATCGGCTAAAGCAGGTGAATGGTCAGGAGTTCTAGAGGATTGAATCCAAGCAAGTCATCAAGGATATCGGCTCATGAAGGCTGATTGCAAGATGCAGAGGAAGATCAATTTTGGAGTTATCAAGAACTAAAGGAAGATAATTTTGAAGCATGAGTTCTCATAGTCCAAACTGGAGGGCCTGATTGCATGCCTGGTATGAAAAGCATCGGCTTATGACAACCAACTTTCAAGATAGAAGATAATTTCAAGTGGAAACCAAAGCATCAGGGCTAGAGGTTGATTATGTTTTGCTTCTAATATGGTTGATATAGTCAAGATACGAGATTAAGAAGTCAAGCTAAGTATTAGGCTATGCTTAAGGAACTTCAACTTCTTCAGGAAGTAAAAGCCGATACTATTGAGGTATTTGAAGATTTACAATTAGTAATTAATCAATTGATCAGCCTATATAAATGAAAATATGATACTTTGGAGGAGTATTTTGACATTGTCAGTCCAGCAACAGTGTGCTTCATCATTATTCAAAACAAAAATTAGTTATTATTTAGAGGTGGATTTGGCAATGTTACGGAGAGACATGTTCATAAATTCTAATTAAAATTACAACATTGATACTGAAAGCCGATGAGGTATGTCTATCGGCTACATGTTATTCAGGTAGATTTGACGCCAAGTTAATTATGGAGAAGATTGACATGAGAAAGGATGCATGCGGGACCAAGACAGAGCTCACTTCAGATAGGATATGCATTGGTAATGGATACCTTCTTTGTTCTCAGCATGGCTTCCAGAATTATGATCTGATTAAGCCGATAGCTTGATAACGCATCGACGGCTTCAAGGAGTTATTTTCCTAAGGGACAGAAGTGACCAAGAAAAAAGGAGAAGCTGTTTAGGGAAGCATATACATGCCCGGTAAAATTTAGAAGCAAGAAGAAGTCAGGTCGATTAGCAGCAGTGAATCCTGGCAAATAGGAATTAGCATGGCTAGCTAATGACGGCGATAGAAGTCTTGACTGTAGCTTACAGGGACAAACCAGCCGATGGATGCAACTAGAGCACCCAGTAAGGTGAATCGATCGGCTTTACCACCATCCATTTAAAAGTCACGTATGTAATCCATGGTGAGAAGGAAAGAAAAGAAATCGAGTAATGATTATTTATCGGATCGGACTTGGTGTTGGACCCGTTCATGTAGTGCGGCTTGAGTACAAACAAAGCATATATTGATTCTTTATTAGTTCAAGTCAACATAGAGTAGATGTGAGTGAACAAGCTTGGAAGCCAACATGGACTGCGAAGCATATCAGCCATCAGGAGATAGAGTCTGACTAAATACGTCCACATACCTGGTGCTGGTTAAGAGAAAATAGCAGAAGGCTGCTACCAATTTGCTTATATATTTGAATTAAGAGCGAATTAGTACGTGACAAGGATACTCATTGGCTTCTGAGTGCGAAGATCAAGGCATCAAGCCGATGGGTCCCTTTATGTAGTGATCTAGCATCGAGCCGATGGGTTTATTGAAACCAGATTAAGTCTCCTTCCATTAGCTATTGTGAAGCAGCAGCACAGTTACAACCAGTGAAAACCCCATCTGCTACAAGTTGCTATAGATAAATACTTTCCTTGTGGTGTCTATATACTTACATAGAAGGCAAAATCTACTACACCATACTCCTACCCAAGGTGAGATTAGTTTAATTCAAAGGAAGGACTACACATACATGGAAGGCAGCGTTGGAAAATAGGATAACTCCCAATGTATTAGTTCATGACACCACCTCCAATGCCTAGTTTGAGGAAGCCTAAGGAAGTTAGGAGCAGTTAACCTATGTGCGCAGATATCAGAAGAAGAGTATCAGAGCTGTGATCCTAATTTGGGGAAACAAAAGCCGATGATAAAGCTTATTACATCGGCTAGAGATATCGATTTGTTTATCTTGATATGTTAGATACAAGGAAGGATGAAAATGAATGAGTCCCATACAAGGCGAAAGCGGCCACTATGGATGACTTCTTCTCCAGCATCATAGCTAAGCCTGATGTCACCAACGATACGATTAGCTCATCATGGAACCAACACTGAGAAGATCCTTGAGATGAATATGCTCAGCGTCTCGAGCTCTTGCATGAACTATGCATCAGGGGGCTTGCCGCTGCACACGCACCTACGCGCCGCTGAGCTCATCTTCATGTTCTACGGCATGCTCAACATTGGTTTTGTCACTAGACGTTCTTCGGGGCTACCCGTGAGCTGCCTGATGGCATGTTCACCTAGGCGCTCTAGATCCCCAACAAGGAGATCAACAAAGGCCAAGCTCGCACCCAAGAAGGACTGAATATAACAAAGACCATTACATATTTGTCAGTAGTAGAGATGGCTACAGGAGTGCGATGCAAGCGCATCAGCAATGTATGTGCATGGTCTAGTGCTAAAATCACCATCAGCGACTAGCATCACCCGTTGTGCTATTGGCATTGTCACCACTGTTATTGTCTTGCTAGTTGCAATCATCCTGAATTGTGTTGGCAGCGGCTGCTGATGTTGACAAAGCTCAGATGGCATGGCCATCGCAATCTTGATCTTCTCAGTGGATTCATAATTCAATGGTTGACACAGAGAAGACCAGAGATAGATCAAGCAGAAAGCCAATAAAAACCAATCACTTCTCTTGAGATAGAATCGACTGTTACTTCATGATCTTACCCTTCAAGCAGACGAAGTCTGTAGCCGATCGGCAAGAGCATAAAGCCAGTAAGATATTGATTTCTGGTACAGCTGTGGAACTTCAAAATAATCAGGTGAAATCAATTAAAAGATCAACATAGACGATGACCATCTCTGGAGCCAATGGGATTGTCAAAGTCATTTTCTTCCATGGGTTATTATCATCGGCTGTTCGACCAAGCATATTTTTCAAGATAAAGAAGAAGTCATCATGAGAGGTTGTGTCAGAGATACAAAAGGAAGTTAGCAACCTGACAGCCAATAGGAGACCATCGGCTAGGAGTTATTATCTATAGGAAATTAGCTAACAATAAGCACTGCAGCAGGGAATAGCCAAGGGATTTAGGAGTTTGGTTAATAATCATGGAAGCATATATAACAAGAACTGCTCAAAGGCCGATCTGATGAGCACGTAGGTGATGCATCAGGGGAAGTTGAAGGACGTTCTTGTTCTAGGATCTGCAAAATAAGATCAGCATACATATAGCAAAGGAATCATTAAGATTTAATGACAAAGGAAGATGACCGTACTCTTCTGAATCTACATGCATCGGCTATTGTTTAGCCAATGTTGCTTGTCTACATGTCAACATGGTTTGATGACACTGGTGATGATGGTGCTGGTGGTGACGTTCCTGCTGGACTACCTGCCCAAAATCTATCACGCGGCGCGGCTACTTTAGCGGATGTAGGGCCAATCAGGCTACATCTTCAGAACCATTTGGCGGTCGGCGAGTGCACGTGAAGCAGCACAATGACCTGCACGACGCAACTATACAACGGTGGTTTCCCCTTCCTCGACATAATTGGAGGTGACAAATTCGATGATGCTGATGATGAACCTAAGCTACGCGGAGCAGATGCTGCTCCTAATCTCTAGGAGCTTTATGGCATTTAACTCGTTCGATGACCTAGAAAGCATGATGGGGAGTGGGTGGAGATCGTGGTTGACATCATCACAAGTAGGCTGGTCCTCGTCACCATGCTCATCGATAACATCAAGGTATTCCTGATTAGGCCATGTTCGAGAACATGTAGCTGGAACTCAACCCATTAGACCTCATCATCTACAATGCCAACATGAAGCAACTGGTAAACATGTCAGGGTACGAATACTTCTCCTATCAGAAGATGCGACAGTAGATATACAAAGATTAGCAGGGACTAATCTAGCTGCATGTGATTGCCATAGCATCTGGCCTCAAGGCCGATTACATCTATTTCTAACAATGAATCAGGCCCTAAGGTCGGTTGCATTTATTGAGCATGCAATGTTTGAATAAAAGCTATGCTCATCATCTCGTGAAGGACAATTGAAGGCTTATGCGGTGTCTACTTGCATCTACACAGAGAATACAAATAGCAGTAGGAAAAGGAATAAATGTTAAGCATATTCCTCTAGCAAAGTATCTAAACTGATGACTTCCCTTGAAGAAAACTAGATGCTAGTTCAAGATCCTACCTTTCAAACCGAAGAATCATTTGTTCCTTAAAAGCTAATGAAGACCATACATCATTGAAAATTGGAATGTAGAGTCGCATCGGCTGAATATTTTGATCAATGATTTCAAGGCTAATTCTAACATGTTCGACCAACAGTCGTTAGATACTACTCGAGGCCACCATACGTTAGGATTTGTCCATTTGTTCAGGCCAGCACCACTTTCAACTTCTTCAGCGACAACCAGGGATGCCACGAGCTGGCAGAGGTCGCAGAGCAGGCCGTAAAGCATAATGAGGAGACTAGGCTCAGAATGGATGTACATACATGCGGATGTGAGGTATATATTCTTTATTCCTTGCTTTTTGTTAGAAAAATGGACCTTAGGCCCATTTACTTTAGATTTTGGTGTTTGATGACCAACACAACCAAATTGGACTATTGAATTTGCAAGTAATTGTTTTGTAGTTCAATAGGGTGCAAGACGTCACTTGGACGAAGGCAACATGATGATCCCATGATCAACACCATAAGCAAGACCCTAGAAGCACAAGCGAAGACGCATGATATCAAGCAAAGTCCAAGCACAAAGATGGGAACCAAGTCAGATGCAAGATCACGAATAAACGAGCTCGGCAGAGGTGACCGAACAGGGCCCTTATAGGGACCAAACATGTCCGATCAGTTGCTCGGCAATAGCAAGTGTCAACAGCTGTGACTGGACGCTGAGTGAAGCAGTGATCGGATGCACCAATGACACTGTTCTTTGTCACGACAATGTTTTCAGTGTGACTGGATGTAGCGGCACTGGATGACCGGATGCACAAAGTACAACATCTGATCAAGTCCAGAGAGGTTCCAGAGCGACACTAGCACGACCGGACGCGTCTGATCAAGTGAGACTAGACTCGGCCCAGAGTCTGATCAACGAGCGGGCTCTAGCAGTTGGGATGACCGAATGCGCTTGGTCAGGATGACAACAGCGTTCAGTTAATAGCAGAAAGCTAGGTTTTGCCCCCAACGGCTACTTTCTCGGTGGGGCTTATAAATAGAACCCTCAACCGGCCATTTGAGATGTGGAGAGTTGAGAAAACATACCAAGGGTGTTGATACACCACTTTAGTGTTCTCCACTTGCATAGTGCTTAGTGATACATTCAGTGATTAGCATAGGTGCTTTGCGAAGTGCTTAGGTTAGTTAGACCACCGCTTATGCGCTTGCTCTAGGTTTAGGCCTAGTGTTAGTGAGGTTTGCACACCTTTTACTACTTGATGCTTGCATGCACCATTGTTGTACATCGGAGGGGCTTGTAGTCTTGTGAGATCACACCAACCGCGTTTGTGGTGTGGCCGCCACCGTGTACCGAAGGGAACAAGGCCCGCGGTGGTTTAGCCGGAAGCTTGATTGTGAAGATGGCGGGGAGCGGTTCGGGAGAGGCTTACCGGAAGGCACACCGGAGACCCACTTGCATATGGGAAAGGCCTACGGCTATCCACAAAGTTACCCGACTAAGAGCTTGACCCTTGCTAGGGATTCCTTACGAGGGGCTCCAACGAGGACTATGGGGAAGCTTTGTGCTTCTCGATTCCTCGATAAAAATACCAGAGTCATCGATGGGAGTTTGCATATCTCTACCTTACTCTTTAACTTCCGCATTTACATTGCAATCTTGGTTTGTGCTTTACTTTCCTAGCTTAGTGATAGGCTAGTTGATAGGTTTGGAACCAAGGTTTCATAACTCCTTTTTGCAGTAGAGATAGCAACACATTAGCAAAACCATAGTTGCACATTTAGATTACTTTCTTGCATAGGTTTTGACTAGGTAGAAAAAGAGGCCATAGTTTAGAGTTAGAGTTTTAAGTTGCCTAATTCATCCCCCCTCTTAGGCATCATGGTCCCTTATAAGTGGTATCAGAGCCGATTGGCTCAATTTGGACCTTTGGCTTCACCGCCGTTGAGCCAACGCTATTTAGAGTGGTTGGGATGGATATCTCTAGGCCTCAACACTTTGATGGCACTAACTTCCCCTACTATAAAGCTAGAATGGCTTGTCACCTTGAGGTGGTAGATTTGGGTGTTTGGAGAGTCACTCATGACGGGATGAAACCCATTAAGAATCCTGATAAACCCACAAAGAGTGAAGAAAAAGAAATTCATTTCAATGCTAGAGCTAAAAATTACTTGTTTGAATATTTTAGCATGGATGTGTTTAACCAAGTGTTCACTTTAAGTATGGCACATGAAATTTGGTTAAAACTCCAAGAGCTCTATGACAGCACAACTAATGTCCATGAGCAAAAACATTGTCTAGCTAAACAAAATTATAATTCGTTTAAAATGAATGATGATAAGCTTGTTCGTGATATGTATTCTCATTTGAATCTAATTATCAATGAGCTATATTCAATAGGATTAACAAAGCTAGATGATGCAGACATCATGAGGAAGATCATCTCCGTGCTACCACAAAAGAAATATGCAAGCATTATCACCATCCTTCACAACATGGAGGACTTGAGCACCATGACCCCGGCCATAGTCATTGGCAAGATAGTGGCATTTGAAATATGATGCAAGATGGGTCAAGAGGAAGCCTCTTCATCAATCAAAGGCAAAGCTCTCACATGTAGTGAGAAAAAGAAGATGAAGGGCAAGCAAGTTGAGACAAGCTCAAGCTCAAGCTCCTTAAGTGAAGATGAAGAAGAAGATGAGGATGATGATGACGAAGAATCAAGTGATGATGATCAATCTTCCTCCTCCACCTCCGACCTTGATGAAGAATCTATCAAGCTTTTCAACAAGGTGGAGAAGATGATCCAAAAACTCAATGTCAAGGGTGTGCCCATCCAAATTCAAGATTGCATCTTCACCAATCAAAGAAATGAGCAAAGAAAGAAAGGATGCTATGGATGCAGCGAGTTGGGACACTTTGTGGAAGTTTGTCCAAACAAGACCACACCCAAGACAAAGAAGAAGGCGTGCAAGGACAAAGCCCTCACATCAATAAGGTCATGGGATGATTCTTCAAGTGAAGAAGAAGACCACCACAAGAGGCGCGGGCACAAGCACTCATCATCAAGCACCTCACGTGTGTGCCTTATGGCATGAGGTAACAAAAAGCCTACCCCTAGTGATAGTGATAATGATAGTGATGATGAGCTACCTTCTTATGATGAAATTGTGCAACAAAATCTTAACTTTGCTAAAGTTTGCACTAGTCAACAAAAGAAGCTTGAAAAATTAAAAGAAAAACTAGATAGCTCACAACAAGCTTATGCTACTTTGCTTGAACAATATGAAACTTTTGCCAATCTTAATATGGAGCTATCTACTAAAATTGAGCAACTTGAGACTAGTGCAAACACAAATAATTGCACAATCAATGATGAGCAACTTGTAAAGAAAAATGAAAAATTAAAGGAAAAGTTAGCTAGCTCACAAGATGATTATAAAAGTTTGCTCGCTAAAATGAAAACCATGTCCAAACATTGTGATGAGCTAACTAATAAAGTTGCTAATTTTGAAGCCGTCGGTACAACCCGCACCGATTTTTGGCATGCCTAAAAGGATGCATCTACTTCTTGTAATGATTTATGTTTAGACTCACCCTTGTGCAACCAAGTTTGTGTTGAGAAAGTTGTTGTAGAAACATGCACACAAGAGGTCACATTAGAGAATGAGCAACTCAAGCAAGAAGTGGCTCGCCTCACCAAGGACTTGACTCAAGTGAAAGGCAAGATGGAGCAAGCCCAACTTCATCAAGATAACACCATCAAGGGAGTGAAGAAGCTTGATGAAGGACAAACCATAGTTTGCTACATGTACCACAAGGAAGGCCACAAGTCCTATGAGTGCAAGGTGAAGAATGGAGGAGGAGATAAGAAGAAAGAGAAAAAGAAAAAGAAAACAAGCAAGCTCTCGAACACCTACACCAACAAGATGGACAAAAAGGCCTCCACACCTTATCTCTTGAAGAAGAAGAAAAATGACAAGGTGGTGGCCATCAAGGTGAACAAGCAAGCCAACAATGGGGCCAAATGCATTTGGGTGCCAAAGGAGATCATTTCCAACATGAAGAGCACCAAGAAGGTTTGGATCCCGAAAGGGAAGTGAGAAGTACGATGGACTTCGGGGAATTTGGAGACTTGGCAAAGTATGGGTGCATTTCATGGGGTGCATCAGTTATGGACAAGGTAATTGCCAAGTGGGTTAGTGAATACTATGGACCCAAATGCCCCTTCCAATGTTAGGTAACTAGATTTAATTTCTTGCAATCTCAATTAGCATCTAGTTCCTTTTTATGCCTAGGTTTGCATTTGCATGTTTAATCTTTTATCTTGCATACACTAGGTATATCTTATGGTAGGCTTGCTCGATTTCACTCTTAACCCTTGGAGCAAACCTACATGGTTTAAATTGTTTAGGAGCACGGCATATAGCTTGTTTTACAATTGTTCATCTAATATGTGCCAAAGTCCAAATTGTAGATAATTTCTCCCGAATATCACTTTCGAAAATGATTCTCATATTCATGTGATGTCATCTTTCAAGTGGTATTTTTTATTCTAAAATCAATGTGCATGTCTCCAACAAGTATTCCATACTTATGTGCACAAATTTAGGGGGAGGTTACTCTACAAGTTGGATGCTTTGAGACTAACACCTTTTCAAGCTTATCATGTGTGTACTAGTCTCATTGCAAGGAAAATGGAGTCCCCGGAGTTAAGCATCATACTTCAAATATCCACCACCTATTGCAAGTGGTATAAATCAAATTGGTTTCCACATGTGGTATTTCTAAACTGATATCATCATGTTGATTTCACTTTGGTATTTATATGCTTTCTCCATGCATTATATAGATTAATCTCCTTTGAGCATGATTAATCTCCTTTGAGCATTAATTTGCCAATTATGCATAAACTTCATTCTCCACCATATGTATGCATATATTTAGGGGGAGCTTAGTCTATGTAATGTGAGAGTCAAATTTTATGACCTATTCCACTCCACATACAAAGGATCACAAAGTTTGACCCTCCCTTGTGCTACTAATGTCTTCCTTTTCGGTGTTTGATTCCAAAGGGGGAGAATTTGTAGGACCAAAAGCAAGCTCGATCATAATAATTTACAAGTGGTAATGGTAATAATTTACAAGTGATAATGGTCCAAGAAAGGGAGGATAGTGGATTATGGAGTTAGGGGGAGACTTAAATCCATAATGCCACATGGGGACATTTGCACGGGAAAGATAAGTTTCCAAAGATGTTTACATGTGATATGCATTAGCTTAGTTGTGGTATCTTTAGCTTACATGTGCTTACATGTGGTATCTTTTAGCATCATATAACCTTGCCCTTTGCATGCATCCTAGCAAGTAAATAGTTTTTAAATTCTAATTTTTTTTATTATTTGCTTGTTTTGGTCATGTTGTCATCAATCACCAAAAAGAGGGAGATTGTAAGAAAAATGGACCCTAGGCCCATTTACTTTGGATTTTGGTGTTTGATGATCAACACAAACAAATTGGACTAATGAATTTGCAAGTAATTGTTTTGTAGTTCAATAGGGTGCAAGACGTGACTTGGACAAAGGCAACATGATGATCCCATGATCAACACCATAAGCAAGACCCTAGAAGCACAAGAGAAGACCCAAGATATCAAGCAAAGTCCAAACACGAAGATGGGAACCAAGCTGGATGTAAGATCATGAATAAACAAGCTCAGCAGAGGTGACCAGACATGGCCCTTATAGGGACCGGATGTGTCCGATCAATTGCTCTGCAACAGCAGGTGTCAACAGCTGTGACCGGACACTGAGCGAAGCAGTGACCAGATGCACCGATGACACTATTCTTCATCATGACAATGTTTTCAGCATGACAGGATGTAGCGAGACTGGACGACCGGACGCACAAAGTATAGCATCTGATCAAGTCCACAGAGGTTCTAGAGTGGCACTAGTGCGCCCGGATGCATCCGATCAAGTGAGACCGAACTCGGCCCAGAGTTCGATCAACGCGTGGGCTCTAACAGTTGGGACGACCGGACACGTCCAGTTAGGACGACAATAGCGTCCGGTCAGTAGCAGAAAGCTGGGTTTCACCCCCAACGGCTACTTTCTCGGTAGGGCTTATAAATAGACCCCCAACCGACCATTTGAGACATATAGAGCTAAGGAAACATACCAAGGGTGTTGATACACCACTTTAGTGATCTCCACTTGCATAGTGCTTAGTGATACATTCGGTGATTAGCATAGGTGCTTTGCGAAGTGCTTAGGTTAGTTAGACCACCGCTTATGCGCTTGCTCTAGGTTTAGGCCTAGTGTTTAGTGAGGTTTGCACACCTCTTACTACTCGGTGCTTGTGTGCACCATTGTTGTATATCAAAGGAGCTTGTAGTCTTGCGAGATCACACCAACCACGTTTATGGGGTGGCCGCCACCGTATACCAAAGGGAACAAGGCCCATGACGGTTCAGCCGGAAGCTTGATAGTGAAGATGGCGGGGAGCGGTCCGGGAGAGGCTTGCCGGAAGGCATACCGGAGACCCACTTGCATGTGGGGAAGACCCGGGCTATCCATGGAGTTACCCAACCAAGAGCTTGGCCCTTGCGAGAGATTCCTTATCCACGTAGGATCTCTGTAGTAGATTTGGGGAGCAAAGTTATGTTTTAATTTAAAAATCTTTCAAAAACCCAAGTTTTCTGAGCAGAAGTGAGGATGACTAGATTCTAATCCATTCCATTCTTCAACCACCCAAGATGGCGTGATAGACATTTCAAAGTTCACATGTATAGGTGAGGCTTGGAATAAGGTAATATTGCTACCAGTGAATTCTTTAGCTCCTTACTAGTGATTTGATAGTCGATTATAGTTATAAACTCGGGGGCCAGCTCTTAATCAGCTAAAGCAGATGAACAGTCAACCCAAGTAAGTCATCAAAGCCAAGTATTGCAATCAGATGTCACTGACTCAGGAAAGGAGATTATTGGATCAAAATAGTTCAAAGCATGAAAATTCATACTTCGAACTAGGGAGGCCTGTGTTGACACCAAAATTTGGTAAACTTACCCTGGAGAGGAAAGTATCGACCGATGATATCAAAGACATGAAAATCATATTTGCATGCTAGCCACAGGTTCAGTTAAGCTGAGTCATTTACGATGTATTGCCGGGTAGACAAAGGTTATTTGATATTCCAAATACTTGGCAAGGAGACGTAATCCAGTTTGATTAATCTACTATAGAGATCCTATGTGGACAAGTCCAAAAGAAGTATTATTGCTGACCTAGATATTTATACGTGAGGAAAAGCAGGAAAGGAAATAGGTCGGTGGTTGCTTGCAAGCAAAAGAAGTTACATGCATGCAAGATTGATTAGTCCAAGAGAAATCGTTAATTTGATCTTGCAAGCTAATAGAGAAAGAAATCAAGGAATATACACATATACGGATGTCCAGGTGAACATCAACGATGAGAAGCAAGGATGTGTATCTTGTATATGCGTATACGAGGTCGGCTAGGGGTTATACACATACTCAGCAAAATAACATGTCTGCGTACCAAGACTTAAGACACGTCGAACTGAGGAGAGCCAGATAGATGGAGATTCACAGGCATGGTGAGGCATCACAGAATACGACTCCAAGTACACCACGTTTGCTTGCTGAGATGTAAAATAAGGAAGGAAACCTGCATATGGCCAAAAGGAAGATACGCATGCAGGCTATGAGAAAGTCCATAGGGGGAGTCCTCGCACATGTTGGTCAAGGGGATATTATTTGGCAGTTTAGGATTAACGAATACTTCGTAGGATTTTTTAGTTAGACTATTCTTGTATGCAAAGCCAGACATGTCCCTATAAATATAAATGGTACGGCCTGTTGTAAAGGGATCATCTCTCAATCAATCAATACAATTACTTTTTTAGCTTCACGCCAACCCTTAGGAGTAGGAGTAGTGTAGAAACTCGGCGAGTTCTTCAATAAGGCAGGGCTGCATCGACTGATTGACCTCCGGCTTATCTGTGAGTACCAGTCATGACTTTTATTATTACTTGTAAGGCTGTATCAGCCGTTATCGATTCATATTGTTGTTTGTAAGGCTTCAGTCAGCTGATTGATCTCTTACGGACCATAATATAGATCAAAGTTATCAATCTTGTGTTAAATAACTTGTTGTTTAACACAATATCACTAGTTATCGAATCTACTAAGATTAGTAAGATTTTTCTTGCTGTTTTTGGTTGATTCACCAGTTATCGATCTTGTTATAGTTAATGTTTTATTAATTATAACAAATCACCTAATTGAGATAGAGATTGAATGGGCATCACATCATCTTAATTGGTCGTCTTCTAGTCTGATCACACTTTGAATCTTATAATTGATGGCTTAATTCTGCTAGATCGGCTGTTTATCTCTATTCCAATCAAACATAGTATGCATTCAAAGACATGTTCCAATCTTGAGTAAGTTCACTAGTTAATAAGATCTAATCTAATGACACAACTATAGCTACATCAATCCGGTCGAACCTCACTGGTAGGACTTTGGATTAGAGATTATCGATTAGTGGTTTTGTTCACGATCGAGATATGTACTCTGTTTGTTTGCTATGCATGCATCAGCTATTTTAGCCGATTCGCCTATGCTTTGATGCATATAGCATGTTTTTTCATGAACCTGTCAATATATAGATGGTTTTATAGATTCTTTGGCTTTAGTTTGTTATTATCATCATAGTTGTATCGATCCGATCGAACCTCACTGTTGATGGTAACAGATTAGATTCAGAGCATTTACAGATTCATTTGTACTAGACTAGTCGATTTGTTCGCGTGTTATACTCTTTTCATCAAACTTATCGACTCAACGTTTTATATCAATCATATTCTATTTAGCTGATGATTTATTTCGATTCGTATCATTATCATTTAATATTAACTGATAACCCTTGATTCAAAGGTCTTCATTCCATGAATACTGCTGGATATTGACTATTTAGTCGATAGCCCCATTGAATCGGCTATTTGGCCACATATTGGAACTGTCTGGTGCAACACCGACATGTTCCACCTTAAACTACTGATTATTCTCTCCTTGTCAATTGTATGGTCAAATTGACTGGCACGCCTTTGATCCCGAAACCAACCATTCTTGTGTTGAAGTTAAGTAGATCTTTGGGCTCACTCCTGTCAAGATCATCCGACTTGCTATGTGTTGATCACATCACCACATTTTTGTGTCAACAGGACCCTAGGGGCCGCTAGTTGTGTCCTGCCTCATCGGAGCCACCACGCCCCAAGTCATCGCCTTGTCAGAGGCGTTCCCACCGATTCTGGCCACCTCATGGAACGAGGGATGGCCGATGAGCTCCACTGCGTCACCGCGATCCTAACTGCCTAGCTGGATGGCCCGGAGGATAGCCCTAGCCCCTATGTCACCATCACTAGCACCTCATCAGAGGCCCACCACGCGCACTACCGCCGAGCAAACTTCGCCGTGGAAACTGGTCACCGGTGCCCACCTTCACGAGCACTCCAGTGACCCCAATCGCGTGGAAAGGACCCATCTTGAGCCCTGGGTGCTCGCGTAGCTGAACTGCCATGGCATCCATGCCCGCTGCCATTGTTGGCAGGCCGCAAAGACACAACCCTTGCCTTGGCCGCCCTTGCTAGAGAGTCAAGGCCACTCGGGGCGAAGCTCACCATGCTGTCGCTGCTCCACCGAGCATTGCCCCACCGTCGAGAACCGTTGGCAGCCCTTGCTGTAACACCCTCGGTGTTACACCCTAAATCATTTACTAAAACATGTCATGGGTATCATGTTTATGTGTTAATGCGTGTGATAGAATATGTTGATAAATTTCTTGTAACTTAAAATGATCAATAAAAATGCTAAATGAAAGTTGATTCAATAGCTCATGTATATCAAGTAGGGTTGAAAACCAATTTTTATTAATAAAAAATACTATAGAACATGTGTGATACTTAAATAAAGTTTGAAGTACAAACTTTGTAGATGATAGTGAAATACTTGCTGTTGAAAAATGATATTACTAGCTAATATTTCTACTAGCCTAGAAATTATAAATTGAAATCAAGTTCAGCTCAAAAACTTAGAAAATTTCCAAGTTTGTCAACAGCTAGACATTGCTATGTTTAGCAAATTATTTTGAGAGATTGGGTTAAAGGGTGGTGTAGTGTTATAGCACAATTTGGTAGTCTCATGTGCCATCTTGTGTATGGTGAAGATGGTTTAGGTCTAGAAGCAACCAGTTTAGTTTTTATAGGCACTTTAAAATTCATGCACGACACGTTCTCGGGCTGGCTCGCTGGGTGGACGCGGTCACCAAGCTTGGGCGCTCGGCATCGCCGAGCTGGTCGTGCATGCGCACGCTGCCACGCGTGGCCGACCATGGCTACCTCTGCTTGGCTACGGTCTGATCACCGCTGACCCCGCCGTACGGAGCCGCCGCTGCTACCGCCTGCCCCGCCCCGCGCCGTGACGGAGCCATTGTCAGCACCATCACCTCACTGTCATGTCCGCACTGCTTCCCTACCTCGCATTGCTGCTACCGATGCCACAGTAACACTATGCTATGCTACCGCTCGCCTTGTCCTCGCACGCATGTGGTTTGTCCTGGCTGACTCACACCGTCGCCTCACCTTAATGGCGCTTACGGCCATGCATGCCACGTCCCCACCTGTCTCCGCATGCGCGCACGTGGTCTAGCCATGTTGTCGTGTAGCGGGTGTGTAGACGCCGCCCCAGGTCCTACCAGCCGCTTGCTGCTGAGGCAAGGACGAGCCGAGCCAGACCTGCCCCTCCCTCTCTGCCACTACGACCGGTCGACCCTACTCGCTTGATTCGGCATGGTTGAGTCACCATCGCTTGATTCATCACGTCCCTAGATTCTCCATTAAGCCACCCAACCCCTGACCCCCACCCAGCCTTGAAGCGACCACGACCAAGCTCCAATTTGGAGTTTTTCCTCGCTACTGTGCCATTAAGGCCATGCTCGGCCATTGTTGAGGGCAGCTCTCCTACTACCCACCCCAAGCCAATTCGCCTGCACCACTATCTTTGCCTTGTTTCCCTCTCCACTTTGCGTACTCCTTCGGAACCGCTACCGCCTCCCCGTCATCGCTGATGCGATTGTGCCACCATAGTGCACCACCGCATGCTCGGCCACACATGGCCAGCCCTCCTCCATCATCCTCCACCCCAACTGTCACCTCGGCTAGGTCCACAGTAGTCTACTGATGCTCCCTCGCTAGCTAGTTAGGTTCTTAGGTGCTCTAGATCACCAGGGCAGTTGCGTCGCCATCGCAGATGGTCATGTGATGCTGCAGCTCACTCTAGTGCATCCCACCACCCCTCGTCACCGCTTAGCATAGCCACCAAGATCGAAGATGGTTATCGACCTGTTAGGTGGGCCCACGTAGGTCCTAGGTGGCCAGCGTAGGCGTTTAGTGCCGCCACCCACCACGCCGCCGTGCGCTGGGTCGCCGAGGGTGTGCGTGGGGGAATTCTAGGAAATCTAGGGGGTTAAGTGAGAAGGTTTGAGAGAGGGGGAAATAGCATTAGGCCTTAGTTATGATTCAGGAGAAGTGCAAGGACTATTTTGTAAAAGGCCAGCGTGCGCGGGATTTCCCCCGCCATGAGCCATCTCGCCCTGAAGGCCGCCCTCGCGTGGGCCGCACCGTGGGCTACCGCGGGCTGCGTCGCGTGGGCCGCGCGGGCGAATTCATTTTTCTTTTTCATAAGTAATTAGAAATAATTTTCTAATTTAATTTTGAGCTAATCTTTGGTAAATCATATAAAATCATGTAGGTGTCAAAAAATTGTGAAATAAATTTTGTTAGGTTCCTAAAATTGTGCTCTATCTGTTAGTGTATTTAGTTCATATATACACATGTTGATACCAGGAGCTATTAAATCATTTGAGAGTGCTTAATATTACTAGGTTAAATATTGTATGATTTTTTGTGGTAATTTGGTGATAGCTTTAGTTCTAAAATTTTATGGTAGCTTAATTGTATTATTATGTGCTCACTGTAATTTTGTAGCCTTAAAATAGACTAAACATTAGGGTAGTTAAATGCTCTTTGTTTCAAATATATATTAAATCATTAGTAGAAATAAGGGTATATCCTTCATTTGTAAAACTAGGTGTTTGTTAGTTGAACCCAACACTTTGCTTGGTAAAGATGATAGTTAGCTTGGTACCTTAGTCATTAGAGCTAGTTTATAAGCTAAGTATGCGTATTCTTAGTTTAGGAGTTGTTGTTGTCTAAATGCTAAGTGTTGCATCATCATCGCATACATATAGAGAACGAGTTGGCAGAGATTGTGACCACCGGTGATCACGAGTTCGAGGAGATCATCGAGGAGTACGAGGAGGAGATTCTCGTGCAGGAGGAGGTCCTAGAGCCGCCACTATCTGACTCAGTTGACACCACGCCTGCCCAAGGCAAGCCCCAGTGCATAACCCCTTATTTTTGGATAATCATTGTTTATATATGTTATGTGAATTTATGTTATAGGAATTTTATGGAAACCACATGCATAGATATACCTATCCTAAGAGTCTTACTAGTGTAGGTTCGAATAGTTGCTATGCTTAGGTTTTCGATAGCATGAGTAACCTGCCATTACTCACAATAGGTGATTATTATTACTCTCATAATAAAATGATGAAAGGAAAAAATGGAGACAGGGCAGGGATATGGTATGGATATTGGTGGGTGTAATAGGTTATGTCCCACTGCTAATGGGGCTTAACTTGGTTACACTGTTTTCCCTATTCATGTCGATTAAGGATCATCTATTGCTGTGGATGGTAGTTAGGTCACAGACTTATTATCCTGAGCACATACTTACTTATGAGAGCAGGGAAGACTCGTTACGCTGTTGTCGTGGGTTCCAGGCTCTTTTCGGATCGACTGATTGGAGGCGGGAAAGGTGGAGGTCTAAGCACCATATCGAGACCTAGGTCTCAAGTGTGGGGCTTGGAGTCCAAGTTTGGATGGGGACCTGGACCCCGTAACAGGAGTGGAATGGGTTGGTCTTATTTGTGCCTGGGGTACAAATAGGGCATGTGTTTTGGGGTACCTAGCTAGGATACATTGGTTCACGAATCACCATTTTCGTGAGATGGTACGACTGGGCTATAGTCTAGCACCGTAGTAAGAACTAGAAGATGAAAGATGGTGAAATAGTTCTGATTGCTCAACTCATGCTTGATAGTAGAACAAGTACTTACCAAGAATGGTTAGCTAATGAAGTAATAATGACTGCTAATAAAACTTGACTGTAAGGATGAACTATTAGTAATGCTTTCCACAAACAAAAAGAAAACAACAAACCCATATTACCTATCATATCCATGAGAGTCAGGAAACTATTCCCACTAGTCGGGTATGTCTTGTGAGTATATTGTGTACTTAGGGTTTATTTTATCCCTATTGCAGGTGTAGCTCTTGTGTGGAGGATTCTTCTAGTAGGCATAGATAGATCCTTGTATTATTTCTGTTAGATGTTTATTTTCATTCCGCTGTTTAATTATCACACTCTGAACTATGGTATTGTAATAAATAATTTCTTAGAATTCTTATTGTATGAAATGGACTAAGTATTATAAGCTTGTGCTCATTATTAGATTATGTGTGTAAAACATGGATTGTTTCGAGTTGTCCCTTAGGGGTGTTCTCGACGGAACTGTCCGATGTAGCTCACTTTCGAGGTGCTTAGTGTCTAGTGGAAGACGAGCGCCTCCGAAAACATGTTATTTTGGGTGGTTCTGCCACACTTGCCAGTCGCCAAGGAGCCACCTTTAGTACCCCACCGTACCCATGCTAGCTCCTAGGAGCCCTAGGGAGGCCATAGCATCACCACCGACCACCTGCCGACCACCTCTGGGTGACCTCGTCACCGACGTACGTGAGTAGAGGAGGCCGAGTGCCCCACAGCGCCTCTCCCTACACCAGGTGCACCTGTGAGCCAAGAAAAGGAGAGGAGAGGTGGACATGGTCCACCATGGACCTAGTGTGTGGTCCATGGACCCACACCCAGTGGACCACCATGAACCGCGCCCATAGGCATAGGCCCGGTAGCAGCCCACCAGCGCCATGTGGATGGCCCATCCAAGTGACACGTATCTGGGCCAGCCTAGCCTAGACCGGCCCAACCCAGCCCATATCTAGCCCATTGGGCCTAGTCAAGCCTAGTCAACGTTGACCGTTGACCTGATCCCACCTGTCAGTCACTATCGACCGTGGGTCCCACCTATCAGTGACCGTATTTCCTACGTCCAATCACGTTCTGACATGTGTCCTTCACTGTTCAAAATTCTTATTTTCCTTTTTCAAAAAACTTAGAAAATTCATACGGTCTCAGAAAAATATGAAACCAGTGCCCAATTTTTTTTAAAAATGAGCTCTACATCATAGGCTTGTGTTTGAGTGCATTTGGATCTTTTGAATGTCTGTTGCTTCTTTGTGATCATCTATAGGGGTCACTTATCACAGCTATATGTCTTGTTTGATAGACCCGAAGGAGGCATAGACTGAGAGGCATGACCTTGACTACACTAAGGAGCTTGGATACAACCTGCTAGGTGCCACGTCCCACCCAACCTCATAGAATCCTATTAGACCTGCTACAATGTAGATGCTAGTGCTTTACTTTTATGCAAATGATTTGTGATAGGTTGCCTGGTAGAATTGCTTGTGAGCCATTACCTTGTTGCAACCTATACCCCTGCACACCCGCTATTAAGTTAGACGCTCGCTTACTTACTTGCTACTACTACTACGCATTATATCTATCATGTGATGCTTGGTGGAGGATTGTATGTGAGTGGTTAAGGCATTGGGTGCCGATAATGTGGTAACAACTAGGGAGATCTTAGCATGCGTTTTGGGTGTGTGGTGAGGGTAGAGTCGATCGGGCAGGATCTTACGATGAGTCGTTGGATGAGTCTTGCTAGGGGGGTGCGACCTAGGTATCCCCTATGAGTGGTACCTATGGAGGGTGCATGTGAGATGAGGAGATCCCGGGGTAGAGTGTCTTTGTGGGATGAAGCCCCAGGATGGAGGTGTCGTTGAGGCATGGGGTGTTGGTTATCCCCTATAAGAAGATATCTTGTTCGGTCCCCGTAAGGACTAGTATGTCGAGATAACCGGATCATAGGACCCTATGTGCACACCACTCATCCCTGAATGGCGGGGGACGGATGCTAACCAGCTAGGACGGTGCCACTACTACTATGATGGAAGTTGATAGTGTAGGGAGGTACAGGCGTTTGGCCCACACCCTCCTAAGACAGCGTAGTGACCTCTGGGGGGCCCGGTACTATGTCTCATAGTCTCAGCATTTCGGTGGACTCTGGGGTGGCCTAGGGCTGAGTGGTAGGGTGGCATCGCATCGGTTGGGAGGTAGTCTGGTATCAGCCTAGGTGGGGCACCGCCAATGATGGTGATCTTGTGGTTCTAGGTGTACACGCTCTGTAGAGTTGATCAATCTATATGTATAGCCGTGTCCTCGGATATGGACATTCCTATGACCTACGCTTCCCTTGATTAGTGAGAGGAGTCATTTCTTATTCTTCCACCTAGGTTCTTGTGTTGGTTTTTGGCCTTGGCCGATGAGGCAAGGTATGAGCAGGAGTCGTCCTTATCGCCTAGAGAGTGTGAGAGTGGTGAGATGTGTGTGATGGGATGGGAGAATGTGTGGATGAGATGAGTTAAAACTTGATGAATTGTTATTAAAACTTGACATACTCACATAGGAAACTATAGCCACAAATAGGTCTTTTGCTCTACCCTTGCATTCCACTACCACAAAGTAAACACAAAGCAAAGGGTGGGAGCCAATGGTCAGTACAAATCATACTGATAATTGTTTGATAGGTTCTAAGCCCGAGTACAACTACCAGGGAGATGGTTGGGAGGATTAGAGGTCTCGTTCCTGCGCTCAAGTTTGGTTGAGAAGATGGAGTTGACGTCCGCTGCCTTTATACTTGATGTTGTTCCAGATCCTGCATGCTCTGTGTGATTCCGCCAAGTGGCGATGTAATAATGAGTAAACCTTGCTATGTATACTCTCTTTAAGACAAGTATTCGATGTATGACTGTGATATCGACTGTTATTTGATAATGTGATGGAATGATCACCTAGGACTATCATGTTATATTTCGAATACGTGGATTCCCCTTCGAGGAAATCATGATCGTTTCCAACATCTCCCTTAAATTCAAGAATTTCTTTCCATTGTTTCATCATAAATTTGACCGGTGAAACCTTTCTTCTTTTAACCATGGCATAGAGTAGCTTAAGTTCATCATTCCTTACAGTGCAAAAATAATTTCTAGGAAATAAAGAAAATCCTAGACATTTATGCATAAAGCGCATGGTAGGGTGATGAATTTCATTTGTACGAGAATGGTAACAAGTAAGTTCTTTAGATATTTCTCTCCAAAATTTTGTCCTATCAAAATCTTGTATAGCGGTGTCTACATCAACTACACACTAAGCATGAAATCCTAGAAGGTCACTAAAATTCTTCTAGGGAATAGAAAAGTCTTTCCCAAAAAGTTTAAATTGACTTCAGAATCAGTGGTTTGCAAGGTGCATAGAAATTCAATGGTTAAAAGCTTCGACCCCGGCTCATCAGTTTGCCAAACATTTTCCCATCCAACAGTTCTAAATATGATTTCAAATTTAGTGTCCACACCTGTGGAGCATAGAAGAGCTGGGCCATAAGCAGTAGTAAGAATGAACCTTCGGGTCTTCAGTTGCTTGAAGGCGTCTTTCTCTGTGTTGTTCCATAATTTTAGGTGCTTCTCTTCTAGGAGAATGTTCTTCTCACTGGATGATGACCCAGATGGCGCTCCAATAGCGAGAGATGGAACGTCGATCTGCATGTCGGTGCTTCCTTTGGAAGACGAGCTTCTCGTCGAATGGAACGATGCCGCGCGCTTGAGCTTGCCCAAATACTTGCTCATCTTCCTACAAAATAAACTCAAGACAACACAACTCGTGGAACGGGTTAGGAAAATAGAAAGTTAGCGATTAGCCATCCAGGAGTCAGTCATTCAAGAGTTAATTGTTCGAGGGTTAGTCGTCTGAGGTTGCCTAATAAATTTTTTCTAATCAAGATTTTGGCAAAACTTCCCCCCTTAATTCTATTGATTTTTCCTCTCAACAGCACTTCCACTCTTAAACCCTCTCACTTCCACTCTTAATCTCTATCACCCTTGCTCAAAATTTAGCAACACTTCCACTCTTAAACTTTCTCTTCTTTCCTAATTCTAAAATCACTTCTACTAAGTGAATTTTCAAACTATGAAATTGGATTTTGGGATTTTGAACTTGGGAGGCTTGTTTGTAGTTGTGGTTGATGCAGAGAGCAGCCAGGAGGGGTGGTATTTATAGGCGGCATTGGCATAGGCCGGCCGACCAAGTGGCGGGGCCAGCTGGCCCCACATAGTGGCCAAATGGCCTCATTTTCTTCCAGACTCTTCCTTACTTAGTGCTTAAGCAAAATATCTGCTTCTTTCGGTGGAGAGTGGAGTTGGATGGTGCAGAGTGGAGATGAAGGTGGAAATGGAGGTGATGGAAGTTATGGATGGTGGTTGAGTGGGTCCCATATGTCTATATTTCTACCGTATACACACGTATATATATGCAATGCAAAAGTATTTTATAATACTTCAAAATATAAGAAGATGAATGAATGATATTTTTGAATTTTTACGCCTCCACGGTAAATATTCTTACGAGTTTTTTACACTCCGTAAAAATTATTTACATGTGGGTTGAATTTATATAATGCCATAATGAGAATTTTTATTTTATAATACAGGTGTTGAAAAGTAAATATGCTGAGATAAAATGATCCTCCAGTAGTAGCATCTAGTTGTTCATGAGTTTTCTAAGTTAATACATGGTAAAAGCTTTGCATGAGCAACCAATCTTCCATTCCATGATGAGGACAATCTAAAATATATTCTTGGAAACGTTCCCATGCTTCTGGAATGGTCTCTCCTTTCTATTGTTGGAAATTGAAAATCTTCCCTCTTAAGGCATTGGTCTTGCCTATAGGGAAGAACTCTGCTAGAAAGGCCTCCGAGCACTTTGCCCATGTGTTGATGTTATCTTTGTTGATGTAGAACCACTACTTCACCCTTCCCACTAATGAGAATGCAAACAGGTGGAGTAGTATGATGTCTTGAGCAACATCCTTGATGGTGATTGTGCTGCTAATCTCTAGAAAATCCTCGAGATGAACACTACTATCTTCATGTGCCTTTTCGCTGAATGGAGTAGCTTGCACCATGTTGATGAGGCTTGGCTTGAGCTCAAACTCAAGGTTGTTGGTTTTAAGTGTTGGTCCAGTGCGGATGTTCTCGGTGCTTGGAGCAGAGAATTCATGCAGAGTCTAGTCAGCCATAGCATCAGAAACTGGTGTTGAGCTTCCTCTTTATTGGTTTAATTGTGATTGATGGAATTTGTTGATGAATCAGAACCAATCCTGTAATACCCTGTATAAGATACGATCAAAGACAAACAAGGGTAAGCCTATTAAAGCAGAGGTATAAAGTTTTGATCTCGTCTATAAGTAGTTATTTAATCAATTCTCTTAGCCTTGTGCCCCTTCCCGATAACGGCGCCAGAAATGCTTGTTGGCATTCCTTAGCATCACCTTAATACTAAGTTGTCATTCCTAGCAATGATGACAGAAATGCATTGGTTGGTAATTACTAATGACACTTGTAAACTCAGAGAAAATCATATATATATTAAGTATCCGCAAGCACATAGATAATATACCATTGTAGCATTTCACTTAGGAGTATGCCATGTATCGTTATTTATATTTTCCAAAGGGAGGAGCTATGGGGTGACAAGAGATATTGATAAATATGCATACTTATGGCAAGATCATTAACTGTCATGCTATAGCAAGGGTAAGTCAAATGATAAATAAATGATAAGTGTAAGGCATTGGTAGTATTCCAGAGATAGAAATAGATACTCATAAATGTAGGATGGCTAGACAGGAGATTAATTAAGAACAAAAGATTTCTAAGTCATTCCTTATTTACTAAGTCTTTTGTACACCCAAGTATATACACTCTCATCTATAGCATAATTAACTCTGTATCTATGCATAAGGAACATTACTAAGGAAGATCAAGAACAGAGCTTGACTCCCTTCATAACCGGGTTCTACTTGCTCTACAAACGGGGAGTGGACTACAAAGGACTCAATGGGAGTGTCACATCCACGATCTACCACATGACCTAGAGTGTAGAATGCATCCGTAGGTAAACAATATTTAAGCACCACGCTTATATAATGTTGAGCACTTAACTCACTCGAGTATTGAGCTAAGCTTTTTGCGAACATATGCATATATTCATCATCAATCATGACTATATCAAGCATATAACTAGAGCAAACTAGGAATATAATAAATAGCAACATAATATTGAAGTAGCACAAAGTCATAAAATAAAGAGGGTTACAATGGATATACCGGCCTCCAGACGGCAAATCCAGAATCCTGAGCAATAGCCCAAATAGTACTTGAACCTTGCTAGCTAGCCTATACTAGAACTTTGAAGAATTGGAGCTCTATTCTCTTCTCTATGGAAATCCTAATTTCTGGTCTGGTCTTGACTTATGGCCGATCTCTTTGAGGGAGGGGGCAGGCGCTGGTATATATAGGCCAAAGCGTCAATCCTGAGCCCTCGGATCAAACCGACTTGAATAAACGATGGAGATGCAATCCTTAAGGCGGTGAACTGACTTTTGAAAGAGGGGCTGACAGGTGGGCCTCAGGGGCCGGCCGGCCTGCAGGTATGGCCGGCCAGCCCCACATGGTGGCGCCTCGGCCTCTACTTCGGTGTGGTGTCTTCTCGAATCTTCTGGAACCTTCTGGGATAGTTTTCGCTGCGGATAAGCGCGATTTACTTTGATGATTTGATCCTCCTTGATGGTTTTCTAGATAAACCCTACTGAAAACACAGATTCACCAAAACTCGAGGAAATTGTCAGTTTAAACCCTAAGTCTATATGGTGATCATTTTCATGCATGATTTCAAATTATATTGATGGTTCTTGATGGATGGTAACTACCGTCAACACCTACCACAATCCGTCCTACCGTGCTCCTTTCCCCATCGCACGCCTGTCCCCCACGACACCGTGCCCTTCCCCTACCGTGCCACACCCATCATCGCCCACACTGCGCCACCATCACCCCAGCACCACTAGGAGAATGTCGCCATCGGTCCGAACTTCGTCTCCCGTGGCTGTCCGAAGACACCGCAACAGGAAGAGTAGGCTTACGCACGCTGGGTCATTTGCTCTCGACATTGGAAAAAGTCTATATAACCCCCTCCCCTATTCAAGGTAGTCTATGTAACCCCCTGAACTACAAAATCAGATATTGTACACATTAACTTTGATAAACTAGACAAATAACCCCCTGGGCTGGTTTTGTTAGTGGTTTTGCACATGTGGCGCTCCATGCTGGCTTGTTTCGATGACGTGTTGTCCAGGCCCACTAATCAGGCCGTACCGCTGCTGCTCCACGCACGCCGCCACCAATCGCGTGCACACACTGCTGCTATGCCCACCCGTTCATACTCATGCCGTCTCGTAGAGGCCTCATGTCCCATCGCCCGCTATCGCACCGCCGCCGTCGTAGCACAAAGCCGCAGAGGGACGCTGACCTTGCCGTGCGAAACGTACACCAAACGTCCTTCCTTCTGCTCACAGTCACCAGGAACATGGTATGGTGCCACGTTCCATGTCCCAGGAACGTACGTTCCCGGTTTCATCCCGATAGTGGAAAATCCTTTCTCAAGGAGCGTTCCACGTTCCACGATCCTCGTTCCACGACCCAATCGTTCTGAGAACTTTGTGGCTGTGCTTTTGCTCCTTGGCATCGCGGTCTTTGTCACGGCGTCCCCGATGCAAGATGAGATCAAGCTGCTCAGCACCAACCTGGGGTGGATCGCCATGTCGGTCGCCATTGTCAACGACATGTGCGCATGGATCCTGCTCGCGACCGCCATAGCCATCTCAGAGGTGAGCAGCGTTGCGCTGTCGTCCCTGTGGGTGCTCCTCTCCAGGGTGCTCTTCGACATCTACAAACATCATACATACACCCTGGCATGGCAGCATGTTGTGGCTCATCTATGTCAGGACCGGGCGGCGGCAAAGGAGGAAGCGATCTGATAAGCGTCAGAATACTGTTGTGTGTCCCGCAATAGAGGCGGGAAGCAAGAACATGGAAGCTGAGTCTATGACAATGGGGTGAACCTAAACCTGTCAGTGAGCAATAGCGTGGTCAGTTACGCTTAGCTGGCGTCGGTTATGAGTTGTTGCGCGTTTAGGCGCATCGCGTCGGTGCTTGGGTTTGCTATATAAGCAGCCTTGTATTGAACCTGGAAGGCTATTGAACAAGAAACATTCCTGAACCTAAACCCTCCTTTGTTTCCCATCATCCCCTTCTGCTCTGTTTCTACCCCAAATTCTCCCAGTCTACTCCGAGTCAGTTACCTGACGATTCTTCATTGGATCGTCACAATTGGTATCAAAGCCGTCGATCGTGTCGCCTTGATCGCGTTCGTAATCCCCGTCAGTAGGCATCATCTTTTCTTCGCTCTGGTGAATCGAGTCACGCGACGCCATAGGTCCGAGCCGAGGTTGAACTAGTCGGTGCACATCGCGATTCCCGACGGGAATCGGTGATCAGTAGCAAGTCTGGCGCCGAAGTAGGGGCCGTCAAAGTTCCAGAAAGATATGGCGCAATCGGTGGAGGAGGTCTCGGCTCAGCTCGGAGAGATGATGAAGCAGTTCGTGGGATTTCAGAAGATGTTGCAGAGTATGGTGGATTCGTTGGACACCATCGGGACTTGGCAGGCGCTGCGGACACGACGTTCGACAATTTGCGCGAGAAGGCGCACGGTACGGCTACTTCCCTGGATGCGGTGACCAAGCGGGTGGAGCTCGCGGTGTCTCGCGTTGATTCGATCGAGGCACGGCTGATGACTACCGTCATGCTGCCTCCGATCCATCCTACGCCACCGTTGGGGAGCCTCGACCTCAACGCGGCAACCGGATCGTCCTCGTGCTCACCTACGATGGACGGGGAGCGGGAAAAGGGCCATGGCGAGGACTGTGGCGGGCTCCTCGGACCCCACCCGCAGGACAAGAATAAGGGTACGCATTCGATTCCAACTTCCCTTGAACCCCCTCCCTCTGATGAGATTGTGCATGCGAATTTTCGTTCCCCACCTTTACCCAAGTTGGATTTTCTGAAATTTGATGGTGATTTTCCGCCTGCATGGTGTGACGAGTGTGAGATGTTCTTCGAGCTCTATGCTGTGCATCTATCATTGAAGATGAGATCGCTGCTCTGAATTTCTGAGGTGTTGCTAAGACCTGGTTGCAGACGGTTCAAAGGAAGGGGCGTGTGGTTGATTGGGATCAGTTAAGTCAGTTGGTGATGAACCGTTTTGACAAGAATCAGTATCAAATTTTGCTCAAGAGATTTGAGGCTTTGCGGCAGACCGGCTCGGTGGAAGAATATCAGGCAGAATTTGAGAAACTGGCTCAGGGCATTCTGTTGTACAATAGCAATTATTATGATACATACTTCATGATAAGATTTGTGGCTTGGCTCAGAGAGGATATTTGATCTATCATTACTTTGCATAGATCTTGTGATGTGACACAGCTAGTGCACTGGCTTTGCTGCAAGAAGAGGAGTTCAATAAAGTGCGTCCAAGGACATTTGGCAAGGATGGCATTAAGCTTGCATTTAGGAACTTTGCTGACAAGCAGAAAGGGGCTGAGATAGAGAAACCTCGACAAGTTCAGGTTCGAGGTGACAAGGAAGATAAGTTGGCCACTCTCAGGGATTTCAGGAGGAAGAACGGGTTGTGCTTCAAATATGGGGGCAAGTGGGGTGCCAACCATAAATGTCCAGATCAGATCCCATTACATGTTCTAGAAGAACTTCTTGATGCTTTGGACGAAGATGATTCTGGTGACTGTGAACTAGAGCAGGAAGAGGTGGAGGATGTGGTGTTAGCTGTGGGCCATTCTCAGGAGGCTCCCTCTGTCAGACGTCGAACTCTAAAAATCTGTGGTCAGGTGGGCAAGATGGATGTGCTAATTCTAGTTGATTTAGGCAGTGTGGGCACATTTATCAGTGACCAGCTCGCTGCCAAACTGAAGGTGGAAACAGTAGAGTGCTCACCAGCCCATTTTGTGGCAGACGATGGTAGTCCCATGGTGTGCTCTCAGAAAGTACTACATTTGCCATGGAGTGCCCAGGGTTACTCATTCACATCTACTGTAGACATTTTACCTCTCAGATGCTTTGACATGATACTTGGGCAGGATTGGCTTGAAGAATGCAGTCCCATGTGGATCCACTGGGCCAAGAACATAATGAAATTCACTAAGAATGGTAGAAGGATATGTTTGCAAGGATTGCAACAGGATCTCTCTAAGTGTATGGCTCTCAGTCCTACTGGGATGAAAGGCTTGTTAAGAAAATAGTCAATCACACATTGTATTCAGTTCAAATGGCTCACTGAATTTGAGGTGGAATCTGATAAGTTACCTACTCTGTGCTCCATTTTGGTACCCAACACAGCTCAGCCATCTACTGGGTTACAACAGTTACTGGACAGTTATGCTGACATCTTTTAGACACCCAGTACCTTACCACCACCTAGGCCTTTTGATCATAATATTCAGCTAATTCCAGGAGCACAGCCTGTGAATGTAAGGCCATATAGGTATTCCCCAGCTCAAAAAGATGAAATTGAGAGACAAATAGCTGAGATGTTGCAGAATGGAATTATTAAATCTAGTAGCAGTCCATATACTCCACCAGTTTTGTAGGTCAGAAAGAAGGATGCTAGCTGGAGGTTTTGTGTAGATTATAGACATCTTAATGCCCAAACTGTGAAGAACAAGCATCCCATGCCTATTGTTGAAGAACTGATTGATGAATTGGCTGGGGCTCAATGGTTTTCAAAATTGGACTTTAGGGCAGGTTATCACCAGATATGCATCAGTCCAAGTGACACCCACAAGACTGCATTTAAGACACATAGTGGCTTGTTTGAGTTTCTGGTGATGCCCTTTGGCCTAACAAATGCACCAGCTACATTCCAAGGAATAATGAACTTCATTTTTGCTCATCTGCTCAGAAAAGGAGTGTTGGTGTTTATGGATGACATATTAATATACTCAGCTACATTAGAAGAGCACTTGGCATTACTGCTGCAAGTATTTGATATACTCAGGGCCAACCAATTCTATCTTAAGCATTCAAAGTGTTCTTTCATGCAGATAGAGGTAGAATACCTTGGGCACATTATTTCTGGAAAAGGAGTGGCAACTAAGCCTTCTAAAATCTCTGCTGTGGTAAAGTGGTCACAACCTAAGAATGTCAAGGAATTAAGGGGTTTCCTAGGGCTCACTGGGTATTACAGAAAATTCATTAGACATTATGGGTTGATCAGCAGGCCATTGACTGAAATGCTTAAAAAGGGAACTCCATATTTGTGGACATCAGTTGCTGACACAACTTTTCAGCAGCTGAAGCAAGCCTTGGTGCAGGCTCCTGTGCTAGCTATTCTAGACTTCAGCAAATAGTTTGTGGTGCAAAAAGATGCTAGTGACTTGGGCTTTGGAGCAGTTCTCATGCAGGAGGGCCACCATGTAGCATATTTAAGTAAACCAGTTCCTGGCAAGAATCAGGGTCTCTCAATCTATGAGAAAGAATGCATGGCTATTATTTTAGCTGTAGACAAATGGAGGCCATATTTGCAAAATCAGGAGTTTGTGATTAGAACATATCACAGAAGCTTACTTCACTTGGACTGAGCAAAGGGTAGCCACTAAACTGCAGCACAAGGCATTGCTCAAGTTGATGGACTTGCAGTTCAAAATAGTTTTCAAGCAAGGGTCCACTAATATGGCAGCTGACGCTCTTTCTAGATATCCTGAAAAACCAGCCATTAGCAGCCATATCAACTTGTGTACCAAGTTGGGTTGACAGATTGAAGGAGGGCTATCAGGATGACTCTGATACTAGCAAGCTGCTCAGTGACTTGCAGTCTTTAGCTGGTTTGTTTGGGGATTTCACCTTAACTGATGGATTGATCAGATTTTAGGGGAAGATATGGATGGGAAACAATGTCTTAGCTTAGCAACATGTGCTACAAGCTGTACATAGTTCTGGAGTAGGAGGTCATTCTGGGGTGACTGCTACTTATCATAGAGTCAAGAAGATATTTCACTGGCCGGGGATGAAGAAGAGTATTCAGAACTATGTTGCATCATGTGCAGTTTGTCAGCAAGCCAAACTAGAGCATATGAAACAACCAGGACTGTTAAAGCCTTTACCAGTACCAGATCAAGCTTGGCAAACCATTTGCTTGGATTTTGTGGAAGGATTGCCAAAGTCCAATCGATTTTACACTATTATGGTGGTAGTGGATAAATTTTCCAAATATGGGCATTTTATTCCACTAGCTCATCCGTTTACAGCTCTCCTAGTGGCTCAGGCTTTCATGGACAATATATACAAGCTTCATGGCCTACCCGAGCACATCATCTCTGACAGAGATCGGATTTTCACTAGTGCTCTTTGGTAGCAACTGTTCAAACTATCTGACACACAGCTGCTGATGAGTTCAAGCTATCACCCTTAGACGGATGGACAAACAGAACGATTAAATCAGTGCTTGGAAGCCTTCCTGCGATGTAGTGTTCATGCATGTCCAAAGCAATGGCATCGTTGGCTAGCAGTTGCAGAGTACTGGTATAACACGTGCTTTCATTCAGCTCTTGGCCATTCTCCGTTTGAAGTCCTATATGGTCATGCTCCTAGGCACTTTGGCATTTCAAATGAGGTCCAGTCACATGCTCCTGACTTGGATCAGTGGCTGACTGAGAGAAAGCTTCTTGAAGACTTAGTTAAGCACCATTTGAGTTGTTCTCAACAGCGCATGAAGCATCAGGCTAATAAGCATCGTAGGGAGAAGGTATTTGCTGTAGGCGACTTGGTTTATCTTCGACTACAGCCGTATATCTAGTCTTCTGTTGCACCAAGAACAAACTAGATGCTCAGTTACAGGTACTTTGGTCCATTTCAGATTCTGGAAAGGGTTGGACAGGTTTCCTACAGATTGGATTTACCTGATGACTGTCGTATCCACCAGGTGGTACATGTATCTCAGTTGAAGGCTCACATTTCACCTCAGATAGTTGTTGACACTGATATTAGTGCGATACCTATGGAACCAGAATGGTTGGTTCAACCAGTGGAGTTCTTGAGGTCTCGGGTGAATCAGAAAGGTGCAGGATCCATTTGTTAGATTCAGGTGCGCTAGTCTGATCATCCGGAGGCATTGCCAACTTGGGAGGAGGCAACGGATCTATGATGACATTTTCTACAGTGCTTAGCTTGGGGACAAGCTGAATTCCAAGGGAAGGGGAATGTCAGGACCGGGTGGTAGCAAAGGAGGAAGCGATCTGATAAGCGTCAGAATACTAGTTACGCGTCCAACAATAGAGGCGGGAAGCAAGAAGGCGCAAGCTGAGCCTATGACAGTGGGGTGAACCTATCAGAGAGCATTGGCATTGTCGGCTACGCTTAGCTGGCATCGGTTATGAGTTGTTGCGCGTTTAGGCGCGCCGCGTCGGTGCTTGGGCTTGCTGTATAAGCAGCCTTGTATTGAACCTAGAAGGCTATCGAACAAGAAACTTCCTGAACCTGAACCCTCCTCTGTTTCCCAGAATCCCCTTCTGTTCTTGCTGTTTCTACCCCAAATTCTCCTAGTCTACTCCGATTCCTCTCAGTTACCTGATGATTCTTCATTGGATCATCACAATCTACCGCACCCCCGAGAGGGAGAAGGCGTGTTAGCGACATGCAGGTCACACTTATCCTCACCAGCTCCATGCTCGTCGGTGTGTGCACTCGGTCTTCGGCGCCTACGTCTAAGGGCTGCTCATCCCGACTGGGCCGCTCGGTGTGATGGGTGGTGCTCCACCTGGAAGATGCTCCAGTCATTACAGACACACAACCGTGGCCACGCTCGTGCGAATCTCGGCCCTCCGCACGTCCCCATCGTCGATGCCCTCGAACGACACCACCGGTACCTCGGCGTATGTTGACGGTAGTTAACAACCATTATAAACCGTCAATATAACATGCATAAGGGCATAAATATAATCACCAACGAAGGTTTAGGGGTTTAAACTAACAAATTCCAAGAGTTTTGGTGAATCTGTATTTTCTGCATGGTTTATCTAGAAAACTGTTAAGGTGGACCAAGATGTCATATTTAATCGCGCTTATCCAAAGCGAAAACAACCCCAGAAAGCTTCAGAAGACTCGAGAGGACTCCACACCGAAGCGGAGGGCGAGACACCGCCAGGTGGGGCTGCAGGCCGGCCAGCCCCTAGGGCCCACCTATTAGCCCTCCGTTGTTATGTCGGTTCTCCATCGCCTCCTAGATTGCATCTACGCGGTTTATTCAAGTCGGTTTGATCCGATGGCTCAGGTTTGACGCTTCGGTCTATATATACCAGCCCCTACCCCCCTCCCTTAGGCATAGCATAAGTCATTTGAGAAGACAGAAACCCTAATCATCCTCAAAGATCCACCATATTCTAGGGCATAGCTAGTTAGGCTAGGTCTAGAGGGAGAAAAGTAGGCTTCGCTTGGATTCCTGATCTTGTCAAGAGCGTGGTTTGGTATAATCTTTTTACCCCCTTTCTTTTGTATCTTCATTACTTTTATATGTTTGCTACAATTGTTATGACAACATTAGTATTCACAATACTCATGTTCTTAGTTATGATGTTTATCGTCTACTTTGATTATATACTTAGTATAGCTAGTTTATCATTATGTTTATGCATAAGTTCAGTATAGCACCTGCTCTGGTGTACACGGTGACTGGTCGACATTGTGTAAGCGTGGTGCTTATACGTTGTTTACCTGCGGATACACCCTATATTCTAGGTCATGTGGTAGATCGCGGATGTGGCACTCCCGTTGAGTCCTTTGTAGTCCACTCCCCAAATACAGGTGCAAGTAGGGTCCGGTTATGAAGGAAGAACAAGCTCTGTTCTTAATCTTCCTTAGTAATATCCCTTATGTGTAGATATAAAGATGATCTTAGCTATGACTACTAGGTGTAATTGCACTAATCAATGTATGCTTTGACTTACAATTAAGAATGACTTAGGAATTATTCCTCTAATATTCTACTTAACCATGCTAATGCCATAGAAAGGAGTACTCTGAGTGATTTATCATTGATCTATACTTATCATATACAAATTTATCCTATGACTTACCCCTGTTGTGAGTAGAATATTGGTTATGGTTTACTTCTCCATTAATAGTATAAGTTATCAATACATGTTCTTGCCAGACCTTCCTAGTGGTAAAAATATAAATAACGATACTTGAAATACTCTCGGGTAAAGTGCTACAATGGTATAATTATCTGTGTGCTTGTAGATTCCTTTATTTATATATATTCTTTCTAGTAACATGAAATATTAAAGTACTTCTTAGTGTCATTCTAGACGTGGCACTAGGTAGTACCAACAAGCATTTCTGGCACCAACACTAGGGATGATAACTTAGTAAAAGATGCTAAGGAATGTAAACAACATAGGGTGACTATTTAAAACAAGTGACACGTTAATCAATACCAACAAGTATTTTTGGTGCCATTGCCGAGGGAAGGTAGCTAGGCAAAAAAAGTATTGATAAACTTATACTTATTGATGTGATCAAGATAACTATTGACCTCTGCTCAAACAGACTTACCCTTGTTTTGTCTACTTTTGTATCTTATGCAGGGTAATGTATGACTGGGTGACCTTTCGACAAACTACGTTGACGATCTAGAATCATTACTTAAGAGAACTAAGACTAAACTCAAGAAAGTTTCAACTTTAGAGTCGGAAGACAACCAGATAAGGCGAAGCTTAACACCAGAATTTGAAGCCATGGCTAACAAGACTCTCCGTAAATTCTCTGCTCTAACTACAGCCAACATCCGAACTAGACCAGCAGTCAATGCTGGAGACAATGAATTCGAGCTCAACCTAGCCCTCATCAACATGGTGCAAGCAAGCCAGCTTTGTGGAAAAGCACATGAAGATGCGAGTGCACATCTCCAACACTTCATAGAGATTTGTAGCACTTCACCATCAAAAGAGTGACCCAAGATGTCATACTACTTTGCCTCTTCCCATTCTCACTTTTAGGGAAGGCGAAGCAATGGTTCTACACCAACAAAGATAGAAATACTATATGGGATAACTGCTCCACTGCCTTCCTAGCCTAGTTCTTTCCCACAGGTAAGACCAATGCTCTGCATGGGAGAATCTCAAGCTTTCAACAACAACATGATGAATCTGTCCCTGAGGCATGAGAACACTTTCAAGATTACATTATAGAATGTCCTCATCATGGGATGGAGAAGTGGTTACTCATGTAGACTTTCTATCATGGGTTGACCAACAGTACTCGTGAGACTATGGATGCTGCTGCTAGAGGTGCATTCCTATCACTCACTATCCTAGCTGCAACAGCTCTTATGGAGAAGATGGCCTCCAACCAAGGTTGAAATGAAGAACGTCTTCAGACCCACAAGAGAGGTGGAGGTATGCATCAAATCAAGGAGGTAAACATGATGTCTGCTAAGATGGACCTACTGATGAAGAAGCTCAAGATTGAGCCAATGAGAAGCAAGAAGTCATGCACATTCATGATTCTCGTATGACGTGTGAAGAGTGTGGAAACACTAGGCATTCAGGGAGCAACTGTCCAAAACCAATGAGGATGTGAACTTTGTCAACAACTACTTTTGTCCTCAACAGAATCAAGGATGGAATCAACAACAGAGGCCGAACTACCAAGGTAACCCTCAAGGTAATAATTTCAATAATTTTAATCAGCCACCCTTGAGAGAATTAATTGCTGGCCAATCCAAACTTATGGAAGGATTATCTTGAAAGGTAGCTACCAATGATAAAATTCTAGATAACATAAATAATAGAATGGATAACCTCTCCTTTGCCATTAAGAACCAACTAGCTTTAATAAAATGATAGAATCATAAATAGCTCAGCTGGCTGTTGCTAGTTCCTCCTTTCGACAAAGGTAAGATTCTAGGGGCAACCGGAAGATTTAGAAACTATAAATCTTATCGATATTCATAATGTAGCATACTACTATATACAACCATCGACGTGAAGGTGGTTAGACTATACCTTGCCAGAAAAGAAGAGCGATCTAGGAAGACATATCATCCCCATCGCCATTGGACCTCACATCTTCTAAGAAGTTGTCTATGACTTCAGAGCAAGTGTCAACATCATGCCTAAGGTAATTTATGATCAAAATAAAGGAGATACTTTGTTGTATACAAATATGCGTTTGCAGCTTACAGATTAGTCACTCTGTTACCCCAAGAGAGTTCTTGAAGACGCTATTATTCGAGTGGGACAATCATATGTTCCCGTAGACTTTGTGGTTTTGAAAACAGGTGGAGATGTAAGGGCACCCATTATCTTGGGCCTAACCTTTCCTAAGCATCGCAAAAGCCATCATCTACGCGGACAGTGCCTAAGATCTGCTTTACAATCAAGGATAGAAAGGAGAAGTTTTCTTTCAAGAACCACATCCTGCAATCTCTTGGACATTCGCAGACGCCATACCTACCCTGAAGAGACAACAGTGACCAAGAAGAAGAAGAATAGGAGAAGGAGGAAGAACAAAGCCAGGCAACCTCAAGAAGAATCGGTCAACATGATCAACACACTCCGATCAGAGTACGACCACCTCCTCGCTTCACCATTCCTTGCTAAGAAGGACGACCCAGGCGTACCAACGATCGAGTATACCATTGGACAAAGAATCTTCCATAAGACCTTCTGTGACATTGGATCGGATGTCAACATAATGTCCAAGGTAACGTATGAATGCTTATTTGGTGATGAACCTTTGTTCCCTACATATATGCAATTGCAAATGGCGAACCAATCAATCTAATTTTTGAAGGGAATAGCAAAAGATGTCATGGTAAGGATACATGACCACTATGCCCTTGCCCACTTCATGGTTCTAGACATGGGAGAAGAAGAAGACGATACACCCATCATCCTTGGAAGACCGTTCCTCAAAACTACCAATGCAATCATCTACGTCGGATCTGGACAAATCCATTTCCAATTCTCTAGAGAAAAGGTACGCTGTTATTTCAATAGTTATACCACTAATAAGCAGCCAAAGAAGTCCCACTCTAGGAGGAGACGTCGATCATCCCAAAACCAAAAGAATCAATCCCCAAAGAATGAATGGGAGGAAGATGAGGAACCTGAAGAAGTTGTAAAAGATGAACCCTGCTCCGCCAAAGTCAAATCCATAGACCAAGCAGGTATGGAAAGAAAAGGTAACATCATCACCAGAGTCACAAGAGGTGCAACCATCAAGATCTCCATCCCCAGGATCGACCGATGCACCCAAGATAGGAAAAAGAGTCCTGTTCGGAGGACTTAAAATCCAAACCCTGGCCAGTGAGGTAACATCGGTAGTTATCCATATTTACTTTTTAGTATTTCATGAATTATTTTTCACTTTAGCATATTTACTTTTCTACATTAGCATTACATTTAGAAAAGAAAGATAAAAAGTTTCATTACTACATTACATCATTGCATCATAAAGTTTAAAGCCCCATGTGAATAAATCTACGATGTGTAAAAGCCCATAGGAATATTCACCGTGGTGGCATAAAAATAAAAATACCATACATACATATTTTCTACATTATATAAATAAGAAATCCAAAAATATTAAATAGACATCCTGCTAGAACTTGGTCAATTGGGAAATCTGTCTAAACCTCCAAGGACAACAAATCCCTGAATGGCTAACCACTAACCCCTTATCCAAATCTAGTGCCATGAGTTTTGGTGTTCTTGTTGGAATATTTTGCTGCATGATCAAGAGTAAAGCCATCTATCCGAAGTACATTCTTCTGAACCGCTGCTACACTCGCTACATGAGGAAGATAGCTTCTGGACGGATGAGAAAGACTTCTACTGGTAGACTCACTTTAAGAAAGACCACGACAACAACCAGCTTAGGGGAGGAGCATCCCCCATATATCTAGTTAAGTATTTCTTTCCCTTTTGGTTCTATTATTTTTAAGTTTGCTTCATATTTGCTAAAGAAATAAAAAGATGCATAATAAACAAAAACAAAATAAAAATTTATCTTAGATATATATATATATATATATATATAATAGTAAGGTGTGATCTTAAAAGTAAAAACAAAATAGAAAGTGTGTATCGGGTTTTCTGTTTTTAGGAGCTAAATAAATAAACTCTGAGGATAATCTCTTGTAATGGAAATGATGAACAGTTGCTCTGTCATAGTTCCTTTCAAGTACCTAGTTTTTGGCCTTGAATTCTTCTGAGTTTTGGATAAGATTGTTTTGATAGAAGGGATTTACTCTGAACTTGAAACTCGTGGGTAGCATATGCTTGATCTAAGTCTAGGTAATTGACGGATATGATATGAGAAGGTCTGAGCTGTTGTTTATCTTGTTCCAAGTGACACTAAAGTTCTGGAGATTTATCTTTTGAAAAACATAAAACTCCTACATGATGAGCTCCTGTATAACAAAGCTTGAATTCCTACCAGAGCCAGATATGATATTTAGATTAGGAAAACTTCCATTCATATATGTTGCTTGTTTTGCATTGAGTTTAGTCAAGCTTTGTAGACCCTTATGAGAGGTTTGTCCATGCTCCTAAAAATCAAGATCACGTACACACCACCCATATATGCACTACTCCTACACTGGGGGTAGGCGCAACAACATGGCATTTCATCTAGATCCACCCAAAAATGTTTTACTCCTACACTGGGAGAAAACACCAAAAATATTCTTATAGGATATCCATCAAATAAATGCTTCGAGTTCTTGTTGATATCTCTCTTAAAGTTTTGTTGCATAAAAGAGACATGGGGCTATGCAAAAGTTATTCATAAAAAAGAGATGAGAAAAAATGGACAAGTGTCCGAGATATCTAAAACAATGGGTACTTAGATGCCCACCTGAAAAAAAGAGATGAATAAGATAGCCCATGTTTTCTTGCAAAGTTATTTTCAAGTTTCAAAAGAGAGATATGTTTTCAAGGAGCATAGTAGAATTAGGTTAGCCATCATATATCCGCCATATACACCCACACACATACACATCTTGATTTGATTGTATGACTCAACTCTTGTTGGATCCGAGGTTTGACTTTACAACATATGTATTGTAAGTATGCTCTTTCATGCTTTCTCCCCACCTATAAGCTCCACATAAGCCTTAATTATAGGAAGAGAAAGGCATAACATCATTAGTGCCTTGGTGAGGATCCACAAGTACCATATATATTAAGAGACTTGAGAGTGTCATACAAAGGAAGCTCTGAGTTTTATTTTGAAAACCAATAAAAACTCTAGAATAATGGTTGAGCAAAGAACTTGAGACATAGTGCTTGACTTGATCAGTTCTATCTTTCAATTGCTCAAGACCCAAGTGAAGGCTGAGAAGCCCCATGGTTGAAGGTAATATAACTAAGTTTGAAAGTCAGAATAGTTTATTCTAACCCGGAGGAGAATTCTTGTTTGAACGCATGTGTACTTTTGAGGAGTGAAAGAAATGACGTAACTCCTGATCCATTTACTGAGTCTAGCTTTGCTAAGGGACTAGCAAAGGTTAAGCTTAGGGGGAGTTGGTTGACGATAGATAACAACCATTATAAATTATCAATATAACATGTATAAGGGCATAAAAATAATCACCAATAAAGGTTTAGGGATTTAAACTAATAAATTTCATGAGTTTTGGTGAATCTGTATTTTCTATAGGGTTTATCTAGAAAACCGTCAAGGTGGACCTACATGTCAGATTTAATTGCACTTATCCATAGCGAAACGGACACCAGAAGGTTATAGAAGACTCGAGAGGACTCCACACAAAAGCAGGAGGGCGAGGCGCTGATAGGTGGGGCTGGCCGGCCCCACCTGTAAGCCACCAGCCTCTAGGGGGCCCACATGTCAGCCTCCATTGCAATGTCGATTCTCCACCACCTCCTAGGTTGCATCTACTGCCGTCCTTTAAGTTAGTTTGATCTAAGGGCTCACATTGGACGCTCCGGCCTATATATATAAGCCCCTGCCCCCCTGAAGGCATAAGTCATTTGAGAAGATAGAAACCCGAATCATCCTCAAAGCTCCACCATATTCTAGGGCATAGCTAGTTAGGCTAGGTCTAGAGGGAGGCAAGTAGGCTTCGCTTAGATTCCCGATCTTGGTAAGAGCATGGTTCGGTATAATCTTTGTACCCCCTCTCTTTTGTATCTCTATTACTTTTATATGCTTGCTACAATTATTACGACAATATTAGTATTCATCTTATTCATATTCTTTGTTATAATGTTCATCGTCTACTTTGATTATATGCTTAGTATAGCTAGTTTATCATTATATCCATGCATAAGTTTGTATAACGCTCGCTCCGCTATGCACGGGGTGAGTGGTCAACATTGTGTAAGTGTGGTGCTTATACATTGTTTACCTACAAATACACCCTATATTCTAGGTCATGTGGTAGATCACTGATGTGACACTCCCGTTGAGTCCTTTGTAGTCCACTCCCCGAATATAGGCGCATGTAGGGTTCGATTATGAAGGTAGAGCAAGCTATGTTCTTAATCTTCTTTAGTAATATCCCTTATGTATATATATGACGATGATCTTAACAATGATTACTAGGTATAATTGCACTAATCAATGTATGCTTTGACTTGTAATTAAGAATGACTTAGGAATTATTCCTCTAATATTCTACCTGACCATGCTAATGCCATAGAAAGGAGTACTCTAAGTGATTTATCATTATCAATACTTATCATATATCTTATCCTATGACTTACCCCTGTTATGAGTAGAATATTGATTATGGTTATTTCTCCTTCAATAGTATAAGTTATCAATACATGTTCATGCTAGACCTTCCCTAGTGGTAAAAATATAAATAACGATACCTGGAATACTCTTAGGTAAAATGCTACAATGGTATATTATCTGTGCGCTTGTAGATCAATTTCATTCATATATTTATATATTCTTTCTAGTCACATAAAATGATAAAGAACTTATTAGTATTATTCTAGTAGTAATGTTGTGTAGTACCAACAAGCATCTCTGGCATCATCACTAGGGATGACAACATAGTAAAGTAATGTTAGGAGATATAGGTTTATAATAAGTGGCTACTTAAAACAAGTGACACGTTAATAAATACCAACAATAGCCCATGTTTTCTTGCAAAGTATTTTTTGAATTCCAAAAGAGAGATATGTTTTCAAGGAGCATAGTAGAATTAGGTTAGCCACCATATATATATCCACCATATACATCCACACACATGCACATCTTGATTTTATTGTATGACTCAACTCTCTTTGGATCCGAGGTTTGACATTACAATATATGTATTGCAAGTATGCTTTTTCATGCTATCTCCACTTCTATGAGCTCCACATAAGCCTTAGTTGTAGGAAGAGAAGGGCATAACATCATTATTGCCTTAGTAAGCATTCACAAATACCACATACATTGAGAGTCTTGAGAGTGTCATACAATAGAAGCTCTGAGTTTTATTTTAAAAATCTATAAAAACTCTGGAATAATGGTTGAGCAAAGAACTTGAGGCATAGTGCTTGACTTAATCGTCATGTCTTTCAATTGCTCAAGACCCAAGTGAAGGCTAAGAAGCCCCATGGTTGAAGGTAATACATGTAAGTTTAAAAGTCAGATCAGTTTGTTCTAATCCAGAGCAGAATTCTTGTTGGAACACATGTGTACTTTCAAGGAGTTAATTCGATGTTTTCAAAACTCCTGATCCATTTACTAAGTTTAGCTTTGCTAAGGGACTATCAAAGATTAAGCTTGGGGAGTTTGTGGATGGTAGTTAACAACCATTATAAACCGTCAATGTAGCATGAATAAGGGCATAAATATAATCACCAACGAAGGTCTAGGGGTTTAAACTAACAAATTCCACGAGTTTCGATGAATCTGTATTTTCTACATGGTTTATCCTAAAAACCGTCAAGGTGGACCAAGATCTCAGATTTAATCATGCTTATCCACAGTGAAAACAACCCCAAAAAGTTCCAGAAGACTTGAGAGGACTCCACACTGAAGCGGAGGGCAAGACATCGCCGGCCAGCCCCACCTAGGCCGGCCGGCCCCTGGGGCCCACCTATCAGCCCCCCATTGTTATGTCGATTCTCCACCACCTCCTAGAACATGAGCCCTTGGATCAAATCGACTTAAAGAATGGTGGAGATGCAATCCTTAAGGTGGTGGAGAACTGACATAACAACGAGGCTAACAGGTGGGACCCATAGGGGCTGGGCACCCCACATGTCAGAGACACGTGTCTTGCTTCGGTGATTCACCTTCTAGAGTCTTCCTACATTGTTTACGTGGCGGAATTCCATGATTTCCTTTGATGAATATGTCCTCCTTGGTTGTTTTCTGATTAATTCCTGCTGAAAACACAGATTCACCAAAACTCATGGAATTTGTTTGTTTAAACCCCTAAGTCTACATTGGTAATCCATTTTAGCCATTTATTCAAGTTATATTGACGGTTTATGATGAATGTTTACTACCATCAATAGTTATCAATACATGTCCTTGCCAGACCTTCCTTGTGGTAAAAATATAAATAACGATACCTAGAATACTCTTGGGTAAAGTGCTATAATGATATAATCATCTATGCGCTTGCACATTCCTTTCATTTATATATATTATTTCTAGTCACATGAAATATTAAAGTACTTAGTGTCATTCCAGACGTGGCACTAGGTAGTACCAACAAGCATTTCTAGCACCAACACTAGGGATGACAACTTAGTAAAAGATGCTAAGGAATATAAACAACATAGGGTGACTACTTAAAACAAGTGACACGTTAATAAATACCAATAGCACACTCATCCTTCTGAAAGGTCCTTGTTTGGTTTTGGTAATTGAGTGACAACTTAGGTGGACTAATATATGTTTAAGTGAAATATATAGGTGATTAGTCCATAATAACACTTGTGTGAGCAACGCATGCCATGGAGGTGGAAATGACTTAAACATGTTGCAAGGCTCACACATGTTATGAAGGAGCTCATTGCATATGAGGCATGACATTGAGTCATGTGACTAAGGTGGAGAAGATCAAGGCAAGACTTGGCTTGATGGACCGGTTGCACGCGTGAAGGGCAAGTTGGAGGCTTTGGAGCAATGGACCGTATGGCGGTGAGGCTTGAGCAAGACTTGGTGCCGATGGATGAAGGCAATGGTAAAAAGCAAGTGAGGTCAAGATCGATGAACCAATAAGGTCATGTGATGATATGAAGTGGGTCATATCATTTAATTTCTTGATGGTGTTGGTGCATGTGTTGCATTGACATTGAAAGAGATAGAATGGAATGCGCAAGACAAAGGTATATTTACAGAGCATTTCATTTCACCAATCATAGGTGTGTAGAGAAGTTTATGAACGGGTTTAGGATAGATGGCCGTACTATCAAGAGGGGCAAACTTGTTTGCATATCGGTCATCTAGTGCCACTCGAGTGATCTAACTTTGCATCATTACTAGGATCAAGTGGTGTGGTAAAAAGAGAGCTAATCCTTGATAAAATGTTTGTGAAAAGCTAACACATATGCACAAGGTGGTGTATCACTTGGTGGTGTTGGCACATTTGCAAAGGCAAAGAAGTTGGAAGCAAGGAGGAGGTCATAGAGAGCTTGGGTTGCTTTCTAGACAATGGCAGACTGTCTGCCCTCTAGTGGCGGACTATCAGTGGTCCTCAGACGCTGTCGTTGGGGGCACGTCGGATGCGACACTCGCACTGTTCATGGGCTGATAGGTGAGTAGTGGACTGTCTGTGCCTAGGGTGGCAGACTGTCCGCCGGCTAAAATTGGTGGCGAGTAGAGTTGCTGGAAACTCTGTTTAGGCTATTGGAAATGAATGACCGACTGTCCAGTCCTATAAGGGTGGACTGTCCGCTGGCTAATTTTTGTGGAACAGAGGTTGCTAGATAGGTTCTGGACATGTTGTCGAAATTCAACGGTGGACTATTCGCCTATAATTCTCAGACTGTCCTGTGGTAACCGTTTGAACTCCAACGGCTAGTTTCAGGTGAACGATGGACTGTCCAGGCCCTAAGGGGTGGACTATCTGGGGTGACCATTGTTGTACCTAATGGCTAGTTTCAGTATAAGGGTAGACTGTCTGGGCCTATAAGGGTGGACTGTTCGTAGTACACTTTTCAGCACGTGTCCAAACGGCTAGTTTGAGGCCTCCCTCTATAAATAGAGGTGATGGGCAGCCATTTGAGGTGCTTGGCACCATGGGGGCTTAGTGTCCTTGTGTGAGAGTGCTTGGGAGCCCTCCAAGTCACTTGTGATTAGTGTTAATCGTATCCGATAAGTCAGAGAGCGATTCTAGTGCGGTTCTTAAGAGATTGCAAGTGTTAGCACTCGGTGATCGAGTTGCAAGCCAGTGGTGCTTGTTACTCTTGGAGGTTGCCACCTCCTAGATGGCTTGGTGGTGTTCTCCGTTAAAGCACACAAAGAAGATTGTACGGTGCTCCGAAGAAAAGATTGTGAGGGGCATTGTGCTCACCCTGCGGTAGCCACGAAGAGCAACTCTAGTAGAGCGAGACGCGAAGGGTGACAAGTGGTCCAACGGGGTCAAGTGCTAGAGCTTTTGGTATGCACTCCATGTGGAAGACTGTGACTTGTGGGTCACCACTAGCAAGAGGACCGGTGGCAACCTTGGAGCTTATCTCAACAGGGACTAGCTTGGTGGCAACCAAGTGAACCTCTGGATAAAAATCACCATGTCATCATCTTCCCATTGGTTCATGATCCCCATACACAAGCTTGTATTTACTTTCATGTACATTATGCTTGTGTAGTTGCTTTTGTAATTAGTTAGCTTATGTAGCTTGCTAGTTATCTTCTTGCTTGTGTAGCATAGAAGTAGCTCCCTTGCGTAACTAATTTGGTTTGAGTAACCTTGTTAGTTACATTGCTTAGTTTATGTAGCTAAGTAATTTGCGCTCTCTAATTTGGCTTGTGTAGCCTTGTTATTGAACATTGCTAGTGAGCTTAGGGACTTTATGCGCTTTGCATCACTAGTCGTGTAGGAGCTCTTCTAGTTGCCTTGAAGTACTAGTTGCATAGGTTTGTGTGACCTTGCAAGCTAGAATTATTTAGGTGAGCTCTAGCTAGCCTGGCACCTTTCGTTGCCTAATTAGGATCTTTATATGGAGCTTGTGAACTTAAATAGAAGGATGTAGTCTTGGTTAGACTGATAGTTTTAATTCCGCATTCATTTCGGTTAGCCGACGCATTTAATTTTTTGAAAGGACTATTCACTCCCCTCTAGTCTGCCATCTTGACCCTACACGTAGTATCGGAGCTTGGTCTCTCATTTGTGTCTTCACCGACCCAAGAGGATGGCAACTTATGGGCTAGATATTGATTGTCCACACATTTTTATGGTACACACTTTGCATGGTGAAAAAATTGGATGATATACAATTTTATGTTTATTTGCCCTCAAATGTGGTGGATGATAGATGTAGGCTTTTCTCACGTGTTGGATGAAAATAATCTAACTCGAGCATAAGAGAAATGCCTAGATCTCGACACCCAAGCTATTGACATCATGTATAGATCTTTGGATGATAGCATATTTGGAGAGATCATTGACATGAACACCGCCCATGAGATTTGGAGTTATCTCAATGAAAAATATGGGATGGTCTTCGACGATGAGGATGAGCCCAAGGAGGAGGCACTTGAGTGTGTTGAGCATGACCATAATTTGGTGATTGTGGAAGATTGCTCCACCTCATGGTCAAGTGATGATGATGATCGATCTACCACAAGTTCACTTGACAAGGTTGATGATGATGCCTCAAGTGATGCAAATGATGATGCTATCCCATGCACACTTGATGGTGATGATGATTGTTCATGCCGATATGATATTGCTACAACAAGCTCTCCAACACCTCTACATTGCCTCATATCACAAGGTGACACTATGGTATAAAGTTGCATTGTAATTGGTCATGATTCATATGATGAGCTTGTTAGTAGACTTGCTAGCATGAACATAGCTTTAGAAAATGAGATGGCTAAAACAAGTAAATTGGAAAATAAAAACTCATTTCTAAAGAACACATGTGAACAATAAAAGCATCTACTTTATGTCATTAGTTGCTCACATGAGGAGCTAAAATTGGCTCATAAGGAACTTAGTGTTGCTCATGATAACTTGGTACAAGACCATGCTTTTCTTACTAAAGATCTTTTAAATGAAAAATCTAAAACTAGTGAGAGCTCATCACATGGGTCAATTGATCAATCACATGTTGTTACTAACCCTTGTGATGTAGGCAAGAAGAATGTATCCACCTCTTATGATGATTTATTAGATATGACTATGTTCTTCACATATAGATGCTTGGTCTACTTCAATGTCTTGTGAGACTAACCTTTTGAAGGAGAACAATGAGCTTAAAAATGAAGTGAAGAAATTGAGCAACAAGTTAGAGAGGTGTTGCAACACCAAAATCACCTTCGAGCATATGTTTAACAACAAAAGAAGCTATGGTGATATGAGTGGCATTGGATTCAACAAGAGCATGACCGAGGGGGAGAGAAAAAGCGAAAAGAAGGATGAAGAAGTTACTACAAAAGAAGCTCTCTCATTCCATGTGTTACAAATGCCATGAAATGGGACATCTTGAAAAGGGTTGCCCCAACCTTGAGAAGCTCAAGTTGAAGAAAGAAGAAGAGAGGCTCAAGCATGTCAAGTGCTTCAAGTGCCGCACATGGGGTCATCTTACCTCTATGTGCCCAACCAACCAAGTGGTGAAGCAACAAGTAGAGACTCAACCAAAGCTACAAGTTGAGCAAGAAAAGATACCCCTAAGAGCAAATCAAGATCAACCATGAAGATGGTGGTGACTTGATGATGAATAAGAAGAAAACAAGAAGGGGTGGAAGAGCAAGGCATTCAATGCTTATTCAAGATGCCAAGATGATGAGCAAGAACCAAATTGAGAAGAGAGATTTAGCTCACATCAAGTGCTTCAAGTGTGGAGATGTAGGACACTTTGCCTTGAGGTGTCCTACCAAGCTTGAGAAGAAGGCTTCAAGAAACTCATGAGAGGCAAGGCAATGAGAAGCAATGCAAGAGTAAGGAAGAGAAGGCTCTAACCAAGAGAAATTGCTACTCATACCGGGAAAGGGGACACATGGCTATTTATGTCCCCTAGGTAACACTCCTAAGCCTATTTCAATTAATGATGATTCTATGCTTAGGAAGGATGGTAATGGTACCTCTATGATTGCTATTGCAAAATATCCCGCTACTCATACTAAGGCTATGCCTAAGTATGTTGCTCCTAACTTGAGAGGACCCAAACTAGTTTGGGTACCATCAAAAAGTGGATGATTGTTTGTAGGTACCATAGGCATTAGAGGCTTTGTTCAAGTGGTATTCATTGTGTTGATCATGTGATTGAGCCAAGTATTGACAAGTGATGTTTATTATCCCAATGCCATGACAAGATAGTGAAGTCCAAGAGCTATCAAAATACAAGTGCAACATTCATATTGTGGATGATTTATTGATATATTTGATGGCTTGTAAAGATATGAGTGGAAGCTTGCTAATTGGATGATCATGAGCCAACCAAGGTATATCTCTTGTTGATCACTTCATTTGGATGCATATGAGTTGATTGAATTGGATAAATATGCAATGTTGCTTGCTATGAGATGTTTGAATGGATAAATAGCTTAGTAATCAAGTTTGGATTGATTTATGTTGGATAAATTCATGAGATGACTTTGAGTAAGTGGATTGAATGGATATATGCCTTGTGAAAGTATTCAAACAAGTTAGTTTCAAGTTTGATTCACATTTGTTGAAGAATGGATCAAGTAATTGAAATCTGTCCTATGTTGCAAAATCTGAGTGAGCTATGATCTTAGCCATGTTTGAGTAATCATATCTATTTGGATTGGATTGAAATTTGGTATGCAAGCTCTAGACTTATGGTACAAGATACTGTACAAATTTTATAAGAATTTGATAAGAGATGCTTTGGTTTTGGAGTAGATCTTGTTAGCTATAGTGCAGCAGTTTTCAGCATGTAGCAGTGGTCGAAGTATTAAAATATGGTAGAAATCTAGAAGTCAAATGAAGCCAAAATTTTTACAGCTAATATATGACTTAGTGAACCATATCTTCACCAAATTTCGTGGTATTTGGATCATACATTGGGAAGATATAGATTTTTCTTTGAAGAGTACAGAATATGCCAGAAAAGTGACATCTATTGGATTGATCAAGAGTCACTTTGATTGAAAGGTCCTCAAGTTAAAAACATGTTTATAAGTGATTGAGGCACCTAAGTTTGGTTTTGAGATGATCTATAATTATGACAAGCAACGAGTATAAGGCCATTTGATTATGGAGTGTGCTTCACACAATTGGTACTCAATTGGAGATCAAGAGATCAAACTCAAGATGAAGATGAAGTTTAAGTTCTAGTGACAATTGGAAATTATTTAGTAGAAAGAAAAGAACTAAAACAAGTAGAAAGAAAAGGACTTAAAGAAAGATTCAAGGCTACTCATCAAATTAAGTCATTCATTTGGATCAATCAAACAAGTCAATTCAAGTAAGTATCAAGAATGGTTCTTTAGAGAGAGGTCACTTCTCCCTAGTGTAGGGGCTTGCCGCCTTTTGTAGGTAAACCAAGTGTGGTACTTGGAAGGCTAACATGATAGTGGTGATCTAAGGGACATTTGAGGTGCTTAGTTGAAGCAATCAAAAGGGTTGATCTATAGAGCAAGCAACACCCAAAAGAGAGCTAATTATTGGAATTCAAGTGGTATTCTCATTCAAGCATTGATCAAAAGAAAGCAAGCCAACCACAACTCAAAATAATGCACTTTGTCAACGAAATATGGTCGACAGTCTATCTAGGGGTATGCCCAAGGTAGTAGATTATCGGTAGATGGGTGCGCAAGCTATGAACGAGATGGTGACGCAAGACAGACACGAGGTTTTATCCAGGTTCGGCCACCTGTGAGGGCAGTAATACCTACAGTCCTATGTTTGATTGTATTGCTGTATGTAAATGAGATGATTTTTGAGAGGGGTCCTCTGCCCACTTTATATAGTCTAGGGGGCAGGGTTACAGATCTGGAAACTAATCCCAACCAGTTACAATTACCATAGGTGGCCGGATAAGGATTCCTATTCTAACCGATCAGGATCTTGCTTGATCTCCAAATCTGCCTTGATTCCTTGCGCGGGACTCGGAGCAGATCGGCTGGGCCGCGCGTCGTCTTCTGGTGGGTCAGACCCCCTGGTCCGGGTCGACCCAAACTTAGCCGTAAGGGTATAGTGGTTAATACCCCCACAGCTAGTCCCCGAGCACCATGTATTATGTTGCGACACGCCGTTTGATCTTCTTCGGCTAATGCGGTATGTCTTCATGTCATCTCCAACTGGTTGAAACATTGACCAAGCAAATGTGCTAGTATTCTGGTCAGCACAGAGAGCAGTAGACCACAATTATAGCCAAAGATTCCAGTTGTCCGAAGAATGCATGGTGCTCTAAAGAAAAAAGAAAAAGATTTCTTTCCTGATCAAGTGTGCCCACTTGTATTTCTAAAAGAAATGTAAGTGACCCTTGTATAGGAATAGTTATAGCCAACAGTCAGACAGTCAGAGCGTAGGGGTCGATAAAATAAGCACATTCACCGCAAGGTGAAGTGTGCCCACTTAGTCCCCGAGCCTGGTAGTAGGTGACATAGGCACGTGGTGCCTAGGGTCTAAAAAGAATTCCTAGTTAAGTTGAGAATCCAATCGTCGTACAAGCGATACGAGCTGCACCGGTAGGTGCATCAGTACCGATGTAGTCCTCGAGCTTGCTGGAAGGCGAGGTATCGGCCTTGTAGCAAGGTCTAAGTGAGAAAAAATAAATGCCTCTCAACTGTATGTGAGTACAAATCACATGTAGCCGAGGAGAGCGATCCTCGAGCAATGGTCGGAGAGTCGGTCGGGGCAGTCCCCGAGCGCAGCATGGGGAAAATGATGAATCCCCAGAGAATAACCGTAGTCGAGACAGTCCCCAAGCACAAAGGTAGTTGAGACAGTCCCCGAGCACGAAGGCGGTCGAGATAGTCCCGAGCATGAGAGTGGTCAAAACAGTCCCTGAGCACGATGGTGGTCAGGACAGTGCCTGAGCACAAGGATAGTCGCGACAGTCGCCAAGCACAAAAAGTGTGGCAAAAACCATATGCCACTATTACTATTATTTTATGTATTTATTTATTTATTTGTTCTAACAAGTCCGGTCTGACACGTCTGGTCAAAAAAGTAGACGGGTATAGCATGTCATACTGCCTTTTTGTCTTGTCAAGCAAACAGTTGCGTGGCACCTGTCAGTAGGTGCAGTCAGCGTGGGCCCTCCCACACTAGCAATGAAGAGGCACATAAATTGGCGTAGATCTTGGGGCTAAGTAATACTGCAAACATGAAAACAGCCGTCTGCGGCGCGTGCACATGTCTCCCAAGAATCTCGGATAGATGAAAAGGCATAACTCTTGGGTTAAATATGGTATATGATAGGTTAGTTACTATTTACTAAACCCCATTGCCATTCGCAACCGCAGCTTTCATTCTTCCTCTCGCCAACCAACCCTAACACATCCGAAATTGCCTGCCAATCAATCCGCCTGCTGCTTCGACTGCCTGCCCCTGCTAATCCCCCCCTGCTGTTGAAGATCAGCACACTCCCCATTCACCGACAAGGCTGGATGTCAGAGGCGGAAAATGAAAGGAAATGGCGAAAAGTGATGCGTAGAAGAAAACAGGGGTCATGGCGAAGGAATGGTGGAAGTCAAAAAGCAACAAGCAGACCATTGAAGACCTCGTCACTATGGGGGTACTCCACAACAAGGAGCTTGCAGGATGGCGTGCGCCGGAGGGCGAGAGGTACCTCGATCCACAACCAGGTGAGATCATGGTGTTCGAGGATTTCTTTAAACAGTGGATTTGGAGTTCCGATGCATCCGTTTCTTCAGGGGCTCTATCTTTACTATGAGATTGGGATTTGCAATCTGCATCCCAACTCGATCCTCCTTGTCACCACTTTTATTCATCCGTGCGAAGCAGTATGGCGGCTTCCAGCCCCATTTTGATTTTTCCGCCATCTTTTCTGTCTGTGGAAGAAAGGAAGCGGTGGTTCGAAGATAGCTGGTGGTGTATACCACAACCTCCATGATGGCATGAAAGCCTAGTACCTACACTACCCATGGAACACGTCGCTCAGTGACTGGTACAAAAAATGGTTCTACATCTGTGAAGAGCCGAACACGATCACGCTGTGTGATGCGGGCTACATTTCGGAGAAGAAGACGAGCTGGTCGGAGAAGCCCGAGCACCTGGGACAAATCCCAAAAATATTTGGAATGATCCCGTGGGAAAAACTGGATGGTCCGAGCGTAGTCGGAAGTTTCATCAACCGATGGGTCCAGCCCTGCCAGAGGAGGGTACATCCTGGCTATGAGTATCAAGGGAGCGTAGACCCGACGAGAATGAGGCAGAGGGCACTTGACAAAATTGAAGTCAAAGCTAGAATTGGCGAGCTATTTAACTTAGCCGATCCAAATTATACCAGATTGAGCGACATCGAGCATGCTTTCAAGCTTGCCTGACCTCCCCCAAAGGTCACTCATCTTGCGCGTACCCGTAGTCTTATATTGTGGTAGGGTAAGTGGAAACTTACTGTGTTCACTCCCTTTTGTTGCCTAGGTTAATGGTTGGGATAGAGCGACTAGTGTTTATGTCGCCACCCCCTAGAGTAGAGTGGCCACAAGGAGCTGATCCCACCACCCTAGACCAGCGTCAAGATCGAGGACGAGGACATCGACTGGGTAGAGCTCGGAGCTAGAGAGGAGGCAGCGGCCAAAGCTACTAGGTAAGCGGCCGACTGCCCCCAAACAGTCGAAGAAGAGATCCGTAACCACCCTACTCACCGGGGGAGTGCTAGGTACCAATGAGCCCGAGGAGGACCTAGAGGAGAACCCGTCCAGCAAGCATCGGTAGGTGATTTTTGCTTGGCCGGACGATGACGTAGAGGAGGGAGAAGATGCAGACACCTTTCAACTTGTCCCTCAAAAAAGGAGGAAGCAATTGGAGTCGATGGAGCAAGATGGGTTCTCCGCACCTGTGGGACCCACATCGCCGACGGTGGTGAAGGATGCAGCCGGGTCGACATTGGGAGTACCTGGGCAAGGAACGCGACCGGCGATGGGAGCAACGACTCAACCGAGCACACCACCGACCACTGCAATGCTAAGGACAAGTGGTGGAGGGGTCGAGCACCAAGGCCCAGCGATAGTGCTAGATGTAGAGGGAGACCAGGGGTCATCCGCACAGCATGTGGAGCAAGTATGGCTGAAGAGACGCGCCTTCTCCACATCATTCCATGCTTCCAACATGTAAGTATTTGTAACCTTAATATAAGTTAGCAATGTGCATTTAATATGATTGCTTTCTGAACTTATCTCAGATGTATTAGCTCGGCGTCCACAAAAAGTCTGGACTAGCTAGTCGAAAGTGGCATGGCGCCACCAATAAGTACAGAGCAGACTACCCAGCAGCCGACCACCGAGGAAGCCATAGTAGAAGATCTGTCGAGGCCTCATCAAGCGAGCAGTCAGACAACAGTCCCCGAGCAGGTGGTCGAGGGACCAGCCGAGCCAGGCACGAGTGCTCCGAGTGCTAAACCTGCTGAGGGCAACACCTTAGCGTCGAGGGTAATAGAGCAGACCGAGGAGCAGTGGCTGGAGGTGAGAGCACAGACCACATTTACCGACGCTGCAGCTCATGGGAAGGCTATGGTGATCACAGATGCTATTGACATCGGGCTAGCACCAGGACCCAAAGAAGAGCCTAAAGAGGACGAGGTGGAGAAGGTCCTGGGCCATCCGCAAGACAAGCAACAACATGTTTATGTGTCGTGTTGGCGTAACGACCAATGGGTTATCCATAAGGAAATCCTAGAGGTTAAAGAAACCAAGAAAGTTGAATGGGCGGCGAAGCGGCTTGTTATGGAAGTGCAGGTAAGCTTCGCTTCACCCCCTAGTCTTGCGGTCTAGTCATAGTTGTCTTACTTAGCTATTTGCACACAGGACTTAATGAAGACCGCAAGGTACCGCAAGAAATGCTTTGACCAGATCGAGGGGATCGTTGCAAACAACAAGGAGCTGACGGCGGAGGTGGACCGCTTACTGCCAGCGACTTGAAGCCGCCTGATCATGAAAAGATGGTGCAAGATTCCTAGAACTAGAACCTAGGTCATCCAGCTCAGTAAGAAAGAGCGGGAAAGAACAAGTAAGTAGCCATTGTATCATACCGACTACTGACAAGTGCTGTTGCGTTGTTGGTAGTAACAGCTGTAGTGCAGGCTTAGAAGCTAAAGTGATCCATCTCCGAGAGGAGAATAGTCACGTGGTCAGGGAGTGTGATCGCCTAAACGAGGACAATAGAAAACTGGTGCAAGACTAGTCACTAGCTTCGGGACCATACGACCAAGATGACAGAGGAGCTGAAAGGTAAATTGTCCAACCGCATTTGCTCATTTTTGTTGCCTACCGTAGTTTGGCATGGTCTAACAGTCTTAATAGCGTGTGCGGTTTGTAGTTATAAAAATCAATGCAAAGAAGCATCTAGAGGCCATGATGAAACACCGTGATGGCTAGAAGGCGCAATGCCAAGAGATCACCAAGGACCGTGACACCTGGAAAAGCCTGGTGCCTAGGAGGTGGCAAAGGGCATTTTGCCTGGTCCTTAACCTCATCAATCTGGCGCTAGCAGAAGATGTGCCAAGGACAGTCGCAGCTAGGGATTGATTCGAGAGATGCCAAAGGGCATGGGGATGGTTCTAGGAGTTTGTGAAGGAGGCAGGAGAGTACACAGGCGCACATGTGCTAAGCATGGTACAGTGCTCACTACCCCCTGAATTGATCTCAAGCGCCTAGAGGCTAGATACCCGAAGGAGGTAGATCCAGACAAGGCCAAGAAGCTACGGATGACCCAGCTGGACTTGTCGGTGAAAATAATTGGTGATGTTAACCTATGTGGAGGTGCGACACCACCCGTACAAGGAATGCCATCAACAAGTTAGCTGGGAGCGCCTGTCATCTTCAAGCCAACTGGCGAAGCCTACGGTCTCGACCAGCCAGGCATCGGTGGGGCCATCTTCTTTAGCTCGATCAATGCCAGAGTCCTCGAGACCCGAGCACGATGTCAGGACCAGCGAGCAGCAGGCACCGTGTGCCCCGACCAGCTAATAGTGTAGGCTATAGCTGTAGAAGAAGATGTAGTTGGGTTATTATAAACTTGGACCTTTTCAGGCAAGCTTGTAATAATGTACTTGTATATCAACATAAGCTTGTTTGTTTTGTAAAAAACGTGTTTAAGCTCGGATATCATGTTGATGTAACTAAGTTAGAACAGTGTTGGCATTCTGTTTAGTTGTACCAGTTTAGTCGACACGCCATCCTAAAAGGTTTGTATGGCCCTAGTTTGTCTTGCGGTTAGAGTGTGAGGTGTGTAGCTTGTGCACATGTAGAAACACACAAGTCAAACCAGAGAGCACCTGTCGATCACCCATAGCGTAGAGAGCGGATCCCATGCACGCGTTGGGGGGAACCGAGACAGGGCCTGCTCTGAGAACCCGAGAAGGAATGGTGGTCAGTTTTAACTGGTAGAGTTAGAATAACAATAGACTTCGAAGTGACATATTAGAGTGGTCGGAGAAATCATAATAGCTTTATTGAAATAAATCGAAAGTACAAGAGGGGTACATATCTTAGTAGCTAAGCATAGAAATGCCTAAGCTTGTCGATGTGCTAGGAATTGGGCACGTCTGTGCCATCTAGGCGAGCTAACCTGTAAGATGTAGGGCATGTAACCTCCTTGATCATGAAGGGTCCTTCCCATGGGGTTGCGAGTTTGTGGACACCAGCCTAATTCGTCTTCCACTTTAGGACCAGGTCCCCAACCATGAAGAACCGCTACTTGACGTTCTTGTTGTAGTACCTAGCATAAAACAGCAAGGTATTTGGCTGTATGTACGCAAGAATCGAGCCGCTTCTCTTCTGCACTATTCATTTCTAGCTCCCGCACCTCATTGGCCTTGTCTTCATCGAAGTTCTCTACTCATGCTGATCTAAAGGCTATATCTACTAGGGAGCACCTGCCTCAGCGCCATAAACCATAAAGTATGGTGATACTGCCGGTATTGTGACTAGGGCTAGGTTCTGAGACCCTAGACCACAGGCTAGTAACTCTTTGAGCCATCTTCCTAGGAGCTTTGTCATTCTCTCTGTACATCCTCTTCTTAAGTACATCCAGGATCATACCATTTGCCCGCTCGACCTATCCATTAGCTCTAGGGTGTGCCACCGAGACGTATTTTACTACTATGCTCATTTCATCGTAGAAGTCCCAAAAAGCGTTCTCGGTGAACTGAGTACCTAGATCAGTGATGATGCTGTTGGGTATGCCGAAGCGGTGGATGACCTAGTCGAGGAATGTGACAGCCTTTTCTGAAGATGCCTTGACCTAGGGGCATGTACTCTATCCACTTGGAGAATTTGTCGATCAGCACAAAGACGCATGTAAATTTTCTAGGGGCTGGTTTGAAAGGCCTGACCCGATCATATCTAGTCCCCAGCATGCTGAAGGGCCAAGAGGCTAGTATAGTCTAAATCTCATGTGCTGGTAATGTGGATTCTCTTGGCGAAAAACTGACAACCTTCACAATGGCGGACTAGCTTCTCTGCATCGGCTACGGCTGACGGCTAATAGAACCCTACTCAGAAAGCCTTGCCGACCAGCATTCTTAAGGCCACGTGGTTGCCACAGGAGCTAGAGTGGATTTTGTCTAGGAGATGTTCACCATCCTCCTGGGTTATACACTTCATCAAGATTTCCTCCTTCGCGTTCTTACACCACAATTTGTCATCAACGAGCAGATACCGCTTACTGCGACGCATTCAGGCATTCATTTTCTATTCGATCGGTGTAACCGCTACCATCTATCAGGTACTTGATGAAAGGTACTCTCCAGTCAGGCTTCTTGGTGGTCGAAGGTGGTTTGGTGGTGTTTGACGCCAGAACCGTAGCCACCAATGGCTGGTCTGGAGGCTATCGACCATGGGATCGTCTTCTTTGATGGAGGGCATGAGCAGGTCTTGAACAAATACGCCATGTGGGACTTTGGCTCAGGATGATCCTAACTTTGACAGCACATTTGCTACTTGATTTTTGTCCTGGACCACATGTGTGTATTCGATGCCATAGAACTTGCCTTCTAGCTTTCTGATCGCTTTGCAGTATGCGTCCATCTTTTTGCTGGTCGTATCCCAGTCCTTGTTGAGTTAGTTGATGACTAGAGCTGAGTCTCCATAGACATAGAGACGCTTGACACCGAGCTCGACTGCAATGCGTAGACCATGTAGGCATGCTTCGTACTCGGCGGACATTATTAGACACCAGGAAATAAATCTTGAGAACATATCGGAGCTGCTCCTTGTATGGTGATACGAAAAGGACTCCTGCTCCTATGCCATCGATGTTGAGAGAGCCATCGAAGTACATCTTCCAATACTCAGCGGCCCCTGAGAGGTAGGTGTGCTTAAGTCTGTCCACTCGATGATGAAATCGGCAAGTGCTTGAGACTTGATTGTAGTACGGCTTGCAAATTCCAAGGAGAAAGGGCATAGCTCCATTACCCATTTGATGATGCACCTGTTTGCATCCTTGTTGTGAATGATGTCTCCTAGAGGGTACTCAGTCATGACCACCACATGATATCCGTCGAAGTAGTGTTTCAACTTTTGGGATGTAATTAGTATGGTGTAGATCAGTTTCTGAATCTATGGGTACCTGGTCTTGGATTCGATGAGCACCTCACTGATGAAATAAATTGGTCATTGTACCTTGTAGATGTGGTCGGGCTTGTCGCGCTCGACCACCATGGTAGTAGAGACCACTCAATTAGTTGCCGCAATGTAAAGCAGGAGGGTTTCATCGTCTCTAGGAGCAGTGAGGACCTGGAGATGATGTAAGGAATTGTTTCAGCTGTGTAAAGGCAGCATTTGCTTCCTCCGACCACTCAAACTTCTCGGATGCTTTGAGCAGCTGGAAAAATGGTAGTCCTTTTTCGCCTAATCTAGATATGAAACGACTGAGGGTAGCCATGCATCTGGTAAGCTTCTAAACATCCTTCGCCTTTTTGGGCAGCTTCATGTCCAAGACAGCTTTTACTTTCTCTAGGTTAGGGCATATGCCGTCGTGACTGACGATGTTGCCGAGTAGTATACCAGATGGAACACCAAAGATGCACTTCTTTGGGTTTAATTTCCATAGGAATGTGTTAATGGCTGCAAAGGTACGTTCTAGGTTGTCGACAAGGGTGTATGCTTCCTTGGTTTTAACAACTACATCGTCAACATAAGCCTCGATGAGGTTATCTTTTATCTCGTCTTTGAGGTAGGCCTGTATGGCGTGTTGGTAGGTAGCCCCAGCATTCTTAAGCCCAAACTGACATGGTCGTGTAGCAGTAGGCGCCTGAAGGGCGTGATGAAGGATGTCTTGATCTGGTCATCCTTTACATACAAGGAGCCGCTGCCGACCACCCATAATGCTAGAGGGCGTCGGCCTGTTGTGATGGTGGTCGCGGTTGTCATAGCACCATTCTTCATGGTGATCATCCTTCACATGTAGGTGGAACAGGCATCACCAAGGAGCCGCTGCCGACCAGCCATAACGCAGAGGGCAGACGCTCATGCACATGTAGGGAGGAGTCGAAGACAGGGCCGTCTCTAGAGGCATCCGAGCATCAACATGATTGTTCAGGGGTTCGAAAAATTGTTTGGAGAACAAACACGGAGAAAACAGCTCAGAGAAACATTACGGCGATATACGGAGATTGGAGAATATTTAGAAAAACAATAAAGCGTGACTTAGCTTTAGACAGAATGTCTGGTCGACGACACGGGCAGCTCGCTTGACTGCTTGGATGGCTCACTTGGCGGCTCGATGCAGTGGGACGGTTTGTTGCATGGTGGTGTAGATCAAATCCGAATCGTAGTTGGTAGGAGCAGCTCTGTGCATGTATATGCACATATGTGAGCATATGCAAATCCTTGTTTGCATGGCTGATACGTATTGCCTTCTTTGGTGATTGCTTGGAGCCTCTTGTGTGTATGCAGAAACTTTGTCATCAAGGCCTTTTCCGATCCGTAGCCTAGCCCCTTCCTTAGCTGCACGCTACGGCAACGTGAGGACCTAGGACTGAGTCTAATCTTGCATATTTGTCGAAGCTAGGCCCTCAGCCTGGTCATGGTGCTTGCTGATGATGCTGTCAATGATTTGACCAAGTGCTTCATGAACAGGATGAGGCGATTGCACTGGGCCCTAGCGCTCTGCGTACCAAAGCACGCGAGAAGCTGAATCGTCATAGACAATAATGATGAGGAAATTCCCGTACAGAATCGAAGGTCGATCCCCGAGAACGTAATGTTGATGGTACGCCATCTGGTTCGCCATAGATCAGCACGCACGGTCCCCTACCTAGCGCACCACTGTTGATGAAATATGGTCAGCAGTCTACCTAGGGGTATGCCTAAGGTAGTAGATTATTGGTAGACAGGTGCGCAAGCTACTGAACTGAGATGGTGACACTAAGACAGACATGAGGTTTTATCCAGGTTCGGCCAGCCGTGAGGGCATAATACCTACGTCCTACGTTTGATTGTATTGCTTGTATGTAAATAAGATGATTTTTGAGAGGGGTCCTCTACCCACCTTATATAGTCTAGGGGGGCAGGGTTACAGATCTGGAAACTAATCCCAACCGGTTACAATTGCCATAGGTGGCCGAATAAGGATTCCTATTCTAACCGACCAGGAATCTTGCTTGATCTCCTAAATCTGCCTTGATTCCTTGCGCGGGACTCCGAGCAGATCGGCTGGGCCGCGCGTTGTCTTCTAGGTGGGTCGGACCCCCTAGTTCGGGTCGACCCAAACTTAGCCGTAAGGGTATAGGGGTTAATACCCCCACACACTTGATCATTAGTGGTTCTCAATTCATATGAGTGAAGAATGAAATTTAAATATTGATGATTGGTCTTCACCAAGCTATAAATTGGACTTCACATTGCTATTGGAGAAACGTATTGGAATCCATGTGACTATCCTCTTCTCCAACATAGCAAAGGTATTATTGTAATGTGCATGATCATCTCATCCCTTACTAGTATGTGGTTAGTGCATATAGTACATGCCTATTAGGATCATGCATGACAAATGAAAAACTTTAAATTCATAGCCTACCACTATTGTTTGAATAATTAGTTGAATCTAGTGGTAGTATATGAGTTTGTTCATGAGCTAGTAAACCCAAGTACTTGATATAGTTTGGATTGCCAACAAGTGACAAGTACAACATTGGCAAGATAACCCTTACAAGAGGTGTGAAGAAGCTTATCATTGGTTTAAACCGTACTTGGAAGCATAGGCAAATCAATTTAGTTCAAGTCAACTTAGAAGCTCATGATAAATGACAAGAGTACAAGCACAAGACAACAATGCAAATGGATATCTAGTTTGGTTGTTTCAAGTGGTATCTAAACTTGATTTATCAAGTGGTATTCACAAGTGGTGTCTAGATCAACTTACAAGTGATATCCTACAAGTGGTACTCATGAAGATAACAAATGTTCAAGAAATGATTTTTATTGACAAATCCAACAAGTGGTTCCAAGATAGAAATTCTCTCAAGTGGTATCACACTTCTACACAGTGGTATCAATCATACAAGACAATGGTTCCACAAGTGATCCTCAACTTTAAGTGATCATCAAGTGAAGAAAGTTTCCTCATACACAAGAGCTCAAGATTATTAAGTGATATGACCCATGCTTGGACATAGGGGGAGGAGCCCCACTACAATTGGTGTCAAGGTCACAAGATCCTACACGTGGTGTCATTCCAACAATCAAGTGGTATTCATAAAAAATGCAAGATTCAAGTGTCAACCATCTACCCCAATGCAACCCTTCGTATCAAAAGAGGCATACCTTTTATGGAAATTGATGACAAAGGAGAAGAGATTGGAACAAAGATATGAAATGCATCATGGGGAGAAGTATAAGTTGGACATGGACAATGGACAAAGAGGGAGCAACATTGAGGAATTGAGGAATTAAGAAGGATCAAAATTCTTGGACAACAGAAGCACACAGGTAGGGGAAACAAGCTCATGAACTTTGATTATTTGCATTTGATATGTGCATATTCATGTGCTTGCTTGCATTGCATAAGTTTTTAAAATCTGATATGCATGCTTGTGTGTTGTATGCTAGTTATAGAACTTGATTGATGATTTAATAATTAGCATGCATAGGATGGTAGCTAGACTTGTATTTCTACACATAATACTAGAACCTTGCTTATAATGTTGATCTCATGGGGTTTCTAGTATTTTTGTTGTCTAGCTACTCATATTGCTAAGGATGGTGTTAAAAGTGCAACTTCAATTGGTATCATGCATCAAAGGTTAATTCTTTACACCTTAGCATCATTTGGTAGACATTACTCTCCCACAACTCCAGTCAATGCATATGTGCAAGCTTCAATAAAAACTCTTAGCACATATGTAGGGGGAGCTAATGCTATAAATTCAGGTTCATGAAACTTGTCCAAAATCCTTTACACATGGTAAAATTGCTTGGACAAACAACATGAATCCATTTGAGCTTAATTTCTATATCTTTGTAGAGTTGTCATCAACTACCAAAAAGGGGAGAGATTGAAAGGTCCTTATTTGGTTTTGGTAATTGAGTGACAACCTAGGTGGACTAATATGTGTTTAAGTGAAATACACAGGTGATTAGTCCACAAGAACACTTGTATGAGCAACACATGCCATGGAGGTGAAAATGGCTTGAACATGTTGCAATGCTCACACATGTGATGAAGGAGCTCATTGCATAATGAGTAGACTAAGGTGGAGAAGATCAAGGCAAGACTTGGCTTGATGGACCGGTTGCAAGCGTGAAGGGCAAGTTAGAGGCTTTGGAGCGATGGACCGCGTGGCGGTGAGGCTTGAGCAAGACTTGGTGTCGATGGATGAAGGCAACGGTGAAAAGCAAGTGAGGTCAAGATTGATGAACCAATAAGGTCATGTGATGATATGAAGTGGATCATATGATTTAATTTGTTGATCGTGTTGGTGCATGTGTTACATTGACATTAGAAGAGATGGAATAGAATGCGCAAGGCAAAGGTCTATTTGTAGGGCATTTCATTTCATAGGTCATAGGTGTGTAGAGAAGTTTATGACTAGGTTTAGGATAGACGGCCATACTATCAAGAGGGGCAAACTTGTTTTTATATCGGTCATCTAGTGCCACTCGAGTGATCTAACTTTGCATCGTTGCTAGGATCGGATGGTGTGGTAAAAAGAGAGCTAATCCTTGATAAAATGTCTATGAAAAGCTAACACACATGCACAAGGTGGTGTATCACTTGGTGGTGTTGGCATATTTACAAAGGAGAAGAAGTTGGAAGCAAGGAGGAGGTTGCAGAGAGCTTGGGTTGATTTCTGGACAATGGCAGACTGTCTACCCTCTGGTGGCGGACTGTCAGCGGTCCTTAGACGCTATCATTGGGGTCATGTCGGATGCGACACTCACACTATTCTAGGGCTGATAGGTGAATGGTGGACTGTCCTGCCTAGGTGGCGGACTGTCCGTCGGCTAAAATCGGTGGCGAGCAGAGTTGCTGGAAACTCTGTTCAGGCTATTGGAAATGAAAGAGGGACTATCCGGCCCTATAAGGGTGGACTGTCCACCGGCTAATTTTTGAGGAACAGAGGTTGCTGGACAAGTTCTGTACATGTCATCGAAATTCAACGGCGGACTGCTCGCCTATAATTCTCGGACTATCCGCGGTAACCGTTTGAACTCCAATGGCTAGTTTTAGGTGAACGGTGAACTATTCAGGCCTTAAGGGGCGGACTGTCTAGGGTAACTGTTGCTGCACCTAATGGCTAGTTTCAGCATAAGGGTGGATTGTCCGGGCCTATAAGGGTGGACTGTCCGTAGTACACTTTTTAGCATGCGTCCAAACTGCTAGTTTGAGGCCTCCCTCTATAAATAGAGGTGGTGGCCAGGCATTTGAGGTGCTTGGCACCTTGGGGACTTACTGTCCTTTTGTGAGAGTGCTTGGGAGCCCTCCAACTCACTTGTGATTAGTGCTAATCATATTCGCTAAGTGAGAGAGCGATTCTAGTGCGGTGCATGAGAGATTGCAAGTGTTAGCACAAGGTGATCGAGTTGCAAGCCAGTGGTGCTTGTTACTCTTGGAGGTTGCCACTTCCTAGACGGATTGGTGGTGGTCTCCGTTGAAGCATGCAAAGAAGATTTGTGCGGTGCTCTAGAGAAGAGATTGTGAGGGGTATTGTGCTCACCCATGGGAGCCACGAAGAGCAACTCTAGTAAAGTGAGACGCGAAGGGCGATAAGTGGTCCGGTTAGGTCAAGTGCTAGAGCTTGTGGTAAGCACTCCATGTGGGAGAGTGTGACTTGCGGGTCACCACTAGCAAGAGGACCGACGGCAACCTCGGAGCTTGTCTCAACAGGGACTATCTTGGTGGCAACCAAGTGAACCTTGGGATAAAAAATCACCATGTCATCATCTTCCCATTTGTTTGCGATCCCCATACACAAGCTTGTATTTACTTTCATATACATTGTGCTTGTGTAGTTGCTCTTGTAATTAGTTTGCTTATGTATCTTGCTAGTTACCTTCTTGCTTGTGTAGCATAGAAGTAGCTCCCTTGCGTAACTAATTTGGTTTGAGTAACCTTGTTAGTTACATTGCTTAGTTTATGTAGCTAAGTAATTTGTGCTCTCTAATTTGGCTTGTGTAGCCTTGTTATTGAGCATTGCTAGTGAGCTTAGGGACATTGTGCGCTTTGCATCACTAGTTGTGTATGAAGGGGATCATGACGCCTAAGAGGGGGGTGAATTAGGCAACTTAAAATTTCAACTCAAAACTATGGCCTCTTTTTCTAACCTTAGCAAAACCTATGCAAAAGATAAACTATCTAAATGTGCAATTATGGTTTTGCCAATGTGTTGCTATCCCTACCACAAAAGGAGTAATATGATCAATATAAATGCAGAAGCTAAAGAGCAAGGTAGAGATATGCAAACTCCCGTCGACAACTCCGGTATTTTTACCGAGGTATCGAGAAGCACGCAAGCTTCCCCCTAGTCCTCATTGGATCCCCTCATAAGGAATCCCTCGCAACGGCCAAGCTCCCGGTGGGGTAACTCCGTGGATAACCTCGGGCCTTCCCCACATGCAAGTGGGTCTCTGACATGCCTTCCGGTAAGCCTCTCTCGGATGCTCCCCGCTGTCTTCACTATCAAGCTTTCAGCCAAAATGCCGCGGGCCCTGTTCCCTCCGGTACACGGTGGTGGCCACACCACAAACGCGGTTGGTGTGATCTCTTAAGACTATAAGCCCCTCCGATGTACAACAATGGTGCATGCAAGCACCGAGTGGTAAGAGGTATGCAAACCTCACTAAACACTAGGCCTAAACCTAGAGCAAGCGCATAAGCGGTGGTCTAATCAACCTAAGCACTTCACAAAGCACCTACGCTAATCACCTAATAAAACACTAAGCACTATGCAAGTGGAGATCACTAAAATGGTGTATCAACACCCTTGATATGTTTCCTTAGCTCCACACTTACCAAATGGCCCGTTGGGGGTTGTATTTATAAGCCCCACTAAGAAAGTAGCCATTGGGGATGAAATCCTACTTTTCTGCTACTGACCGGACACTAGAGTCATCCTGATCGGGCGTGTCCGGTCGTCCCAACCATTGGAGCCGCGAACAACTGATCGGACGCTGCCAGCGTCCGGTCACTTGCCACCGGACGTGTCCGGTCGCAAGTTCGCTGCTCTGGAACCTCTCTGTACTCGATCGGAAGCTACTGTCCTATGTTCGGTCGGTTTGCCGCCAACGTCTGGTCCATCGTCCGATTGCTGTTGCTGTTGCTAAGCCTCTGATCGGAGTGTCTGGTCGCTTTTTCGTCAATGTCTTGTCCAGCATCTGGTTGTTGCTATGAACTCGTTTCTTCATGATCTTGCGTGCGGCTTGGTTCCTATCTTCATGCTTGGACTTTGCTTGATATCTTGGGTCTTCTCTTGTGCTCCTAAGGTCTTGCTTGAGGTGTTGATCATCGGATCATCACATCGCCTTTGTCCAAGTCACATCTTGCATCCTATTGAACTACAAAACAATCACTTGAAAATTCATTAGTCCAATTTGGTTGTGTTGGTCATCAAGCACCAAAATCTAAAGTAAATGGGCCTAGGGTCCATTTTCCTTACAATCTCCCCCTTTTTGGTGATTGATGACAACACGACCAAAGCAGGCAACTAATAAAATTTTGAAATTTAAAAACTATGTACTTGCTAGGATGCAAAGCAAGGGGCAAGATTATATGATACTAAAAGATACTACTTGTAAGACTATATATAAAAACTTATCTTGCCCTTGCAATTGTCCCCATGTGGTATTATGGATTTAAGCCTTGCTTCCTACAAATTCTCCCCATTACATAGGCTAATCCATAATCCACTATCCTCCCTTTCTCGGACCATTACCACTTGTAAATTATTAATGCTTGCTTTTGGTCCTCTAAATTCTCCCCCTTTGGAATCAAACACCAAAAAGGAAGACATTAGTAGCACAAGGGAGGGTCAAACTTTGTGAACCTTTATGTGTAGAGTGGAATAGGTCACAAAATTTGACTCTCACATTATATAGATTAATCTCCCCCTAAATATATGCATACATATGGTAGAAAGCAAGGCATGTGCATATTTGGCAAATTATTGCTCAAGGGAATTGAATCTATATAATGCATAGAGAAAGCATATAAATATCAAAATGAAATCAACATGATGATATCGGTTTAGAAATACCACATGTGGAAACCAATTTGATTTCTACCACTGGCAATAGGTGGTGGATATTTGAAATATGATGCTCAACTCCGGGGACTCCATTTTCCTTGCAATGAGAGACTATAACACACATGATAAGCTTGAAAAGGTGTTAGTGTGGTAGGGCTCCCCACACACCAATGGTATTTTGCAGGTACCGACGTCCATCCTTCCTGAAGAAGCCAACCCGACCTCCCATGTGCGCTTGACATTCTACAGCGACATCAACAGTATTACGCGTGCCGACCATCATCACTACCCTCATTCGGCGTGGGCAACAAGACTTAGTGTGGCAGAACCTCCTAAGTTATAGGGCCCACATGCACCTGTCACTATCCGACGACTTTTGACATTTATGCATATGTTTCCAATAACTTAAAAAGACTGTCGGGTGTCCTCGGGGAACCCTGAATCATCCACGATTTCCGAGCAGGATCACGTTACAGAGTCATTGCAGTATTACAACATTTATTCAAATATCAAAACCAGAGTAAAAACAGTGGAAGTCTTACGATAACATAGTTTACAAACCAGTTGTTTCAAACCTTACAAACTAAGTTCGATAATTATTACAAACCATAGTAGTAGTGGAGTGGCATAATTAATATATACATATCACACAAAATAAACATCCTGCCCAAGGATCACACATTTACTTCTCATCGTCAGAACGAACGATAGTCATGCAGCATGATCCAAAACAGATCTGCTCATGAGGCTCACCTACAACAAGGGGTCAACGAACCCTGAGTATGAAAGTACTCAACAAGACTTATCCGAAATATTAACTGATAAACTCAGTAATGCAGGCTCAGGGATTCAAGGTATAGCTTTAACAACGATCAAAGTTCTTTTGTGTAAAAGCTCTTTTAACAACATTCTTTATATAGAAAACTTCTCAAGAATTATATACAAAGCTGACACGATCCGCACTGAGATCATGAAACTTCATATCCAACACCTTCACAAGCCTTATTCAAATTCCGGTTATTAATTCTATGATGATGAACAGTGAGTTGAGTCTCCTTAACCGAGGAGCAACGACGATTCGAACCGATTAAGCCCAGCTGGGGATTCCAGACCACACAACATATGCAGGTCCCCAACCTACATATACCAACCTACCCTCAGATCCCTAAAACAAGAACGGGTCCGCGCCACCCGAGAACATAGTACTCCACCATTCCAGTCCATGGCCACGTGGGTACACGCTATTCCCGCCATCTCTCCACTCCCAGTGCGCGAGTAGCCATTCTCGTAATAGAATTGCCAAGTTCAGGCTTACCGGAGTATGTGGTTAGTACTACAAATTCTCACCTCATACAATTCAACAACGGACATGCCTTAATCGACACAGGCGGAAATAACCCGCTCACAAGACCTCCATGTCTTGTGGCTCACACACACCGAGTCTGCCCGGTCTAGATTTATTACTCCACATTCTCATATCACATGCTAACAAAATTAACCAATGTTCCATTTGTTACTTGCAGGTGGCAGGTAGTCACCCGACTTTCATCGTTCTACGCATAGCTAAGCAAAACTAGGCATATACGGGTTTTAGACTGGTAATATGGTAAATATGGAATAACAAGGGTGGTAATGCACCAATTAGGCTCTTACTTAACTCCTAACCACTTAATGCAGTAACAGAAAGCAAAAGCGAAATTAATTTGTAAAACACAAGGTAGGGTTGTATGCATCCAGGGCTTGCCTTCGTTGACAGAAAAGTTCAGTTCCTGCGACGTTTCACAAGTATTCGATCCGACCTCAACAGACGGATTAACTTCTTCCATGACTTGATTAACTACCACGTGTTCACCTTCGTTCACTACACGTAGTAACAATGCCATATTTAACATGATGCGGAATACGAAACATGATGCTCTATGATGGATGCAAAATTAATAATTTGAATACAACTTTCCTTCGCGGTACAGTTGCAAGTCAAACTAATCAAACCTTTTTCACAACACCCAAATCAATTGCCAAGGATCATTATCAACTAATGACCCAAGGTCATCACTCAATCCAAAAGTCCAAACAAAAACCTAAATCATTAAAAGTTACTATTCGCTTTTATGAATTAATTATTTAATTCAAAATTATGAAATAAATTAACTTATTCTAATTGAGCTCAAAATTTTAGTACATGTTCATTACCTGGTGACTAAGTGGCAAAATAAATTTCATAATTTTTGGATAAATAAATGAGCCTAGAAAAATCATGGAAAGTCATTTATTAATTAATTGAGCAATTTTTATCACATTCAAAAAGTACTGAAAAATATTATTTCATATTTTTATTAAATACTATACATCACAGAGAAGTCACTCAAAAATTTTCATAATTTTTGGAGCTCTAAATAAATCTACACAAAAATAACAAAAACAGACACTATTCATTCAAATCTGAAAATAGAAAAATCCATTTGAACGCTGAGTCACTGACATGGTGACCCCACCTGTCATCTTCTACCTCGCGCTTTGACTACGGCGATGATGGCGCTGACCGGCGATATCTCGCCGCCGATGAGTCCAACGGCGACGGCCAAGGTACCTACACCCTCCCCGAGACTAGGCGCATCCATTTTGAGCACAAGCCTAACTAACTATGGACTGGACCGAGCACTACGTCGGCCATGGCAGCCACGACAGCGCGGCTATGCTACGCCGGCGAAATGAAGCCGAAAACGGTGAAACAGAGGGCATGGGAAGGTCCAGTAGCTCACCACGAATACGTTGGAGCAAAGAACGAGACCAGATAAGCTTTGGTGACACGGGTCGATGTTGACAGCGATCACGGCGAAGCGATCTTCGACGACGGCGATGCTCCGGTAGCTGTGGTGGTCAAAATGAGAAACCAATGGCGATCTCCACGTTGACAACGGCCACGGCGACACGCACTCCACGGTGGTGCTGCCGGCCGTGAGGAAGAAAAGCGCCGAACGGCGTTTCTCGATGATGGCAAGCGACTAGGGCTAGTTATTTAGGTGCGCAAGGATGAGACGGAGCTGGGACAAGCTTATCAGCGATGGTGAAGCACTACGGCATCGACACGAGCTCGCCGGAGTTATGGCCGTGGCGTCGGAAAAACAGAGCAAGAGAGCCGAGGCAAACGGCGACGGCCAAGGCTAAGTAGAGCGGCTCAGAAGCGCAAGGAAGCTGCGCTGTGGCCTTCACCGTGCCAGTGCGACGTCAAAGACGGCCATGACCGCGCCTGGAAGCAAACCGAAGATCGTCGGCCATGTAGCTAGGGCGGTGAGTACTGTTCACCGAATTTACAGATTTGCCATTCGGTTTCAAATTCAAATTACTCCCAAATTTGTATAGCAACTCAAAAATTTCCAAAAATAAAAGTTGTTTAAAATCAAAAGTTCTACAACTTTGCTTTTATAACCAACCCCTAATTCTATCTAGATTTTGAAATGATCTTTTAAATTCAAATAGGGGATATTTAACGAATTACGCCTTTTTGAATTACTCAAAATTTTTCTAAACAACTTGAGAAACTCCAAAAACAAACTTTGTATAACTTGCCAAGCTCTACACTTTTGCTTTTGGGCCCAACCCCAAAATATGCTTAGATTTTGAAATGGATTTTCAGGGTAGGGTTTAAATGTTGAAAAGCGGGGTTTTCTAGAAAAATTCAAAATCCAAACAAATATTGAACTTGAGTCAAACAATACAATTCAACATTCATTACACAATTGTAAACTTGTTTTAGTAAATGTACATCAAAGCTTTCACTAAATGCCAAATGCTTTGCAATGCATATGATGACATGTCAGATTTTAATATTTAAACACCCGAGGTGTTACAATCCTTCCCCCTAAAAGAAATCTCTCCCCGAGATTCAAAGCCATAGGGTAAGTAATGGAAAAGGAAATGTGTCAGTCCAAAAACATCCAAAACTTGCCTATAAAACAGCTGAGGTTCCTTTACAAAACACAACTTGTAGCAACCGAGCACAACTAACACTACTCTATTCTATATTGACGCTAGAAACTCTGGAAACTTTTCTAACAAGTAATCTTCTGATTCCCAAGTAGCTTCCTCTTCTAAATGTTGATTCCATTGTATTTTATAGAACTTGATTGTCCGTCTTCGAGTAACATGATCTTTCTGATCTAACACTCGGATAGGATATTCGGAATAGGTTAAATCCGGTTCTAGTTCTACTCCTTCAATTTCAACATTTTGTTCAGGCACTCAGAGACACTTCTTCAATTGAGAAACATGGAACACATCATGCACAGCTACAAGATGTTCAGGTAACTTCAAACGATATGCCACTTTTCCATACCTTTCCAAAATTTGATATGGTCCAATATATCGGGGTGCCAAATTTCCTTTAACACCAAAACGGGTAACTCCCTTCATTGGTGATACTTTCAGATATACAAAATCTCCTTTGGTAAATACCAATGGTCTCCATCTTCTATCCGCATAACTCTTTTGTCGGGATTGAGCTATCTTCAAATTACTCTGTATTTGTCTAACCTTGTCTTCTGTTTCTTTCACAAGGTCAACTCCAAAGAATCTTCTTTCTCCAGGCTCAGACCAACTCAATGATGTCCTACATCTACGACCATAGAGTGCTTCAAATGGAGCCATTCTAATGCTTTCCTGATAACTATTGTTGTATGAGAACTCGGCCAAAGGTAAGCATTCGTCCCACTTATTGGAATAGTTAAGGACACAACACCTTAACATATCTTCAAGTACTTGATTAACTCTTTCAGTTTGTCTATCAGTTTGCGGATGATAAGCTGTACTATACAGAAGTTTGGTACCCAATGAAGAATGCAATTGTTTCCAAAAGTTGGAGACAAATTGTGTACCTCTATCTGACATAATAGTCTTGGGTACTCCATGGAGACTCATGATTCTTGCTAAATACATCTTGGCATATTGGATCGTAGGATATATTGTCTTGACTGGAAGAAAATGTGCTGACTTAGTGAGTCGATCTACAATAACCCATACTGAGTCAAATCACTTTGATGTCTTGGGTAGACCAACAATAAAATCCATACTTATATCCTCCCACTTCCAAGATGGAATAGGTAATGGTTGTAATTCACCAGCAGACCTCAAATGTATAGCTTTCACCTTTTGACAAGTATCACACTTTGCTATATATCTAGCAATCTCTATTTTCATTTTAGTCCACCAGAATCTTTGCTTGGATCAACTGCAACTCCTTCGGCTAACAAGACATGTCCAAGAAATTGCACTTCCTTAAGCCAAAAATCACACTTGCTGAACTTGGCATATAGTTGATGTTCTCTCAAACGGGTCAGAATAATTCTGAGATGTTCCGCATGTTCTTTCTTATTCTTGGAATATACTAAAATGTCATCAATAAACACTACTACAAACTTGTCTAGCTCAGGCATGAATACTGAGTTCATTAGATACATGAAATAAGTTGGAGCATTTGTCAAACCAAAAGACATTACCAAGTATTCATATAACCCATATCTTATGGTAAATGCTATTTTGGGAATATCCTTAGGCTTTATCTTGATTTGGTGATATCCTAATCTCAAATCTATCTTGGAGAAAACTTTGGCTCCGGCCAATTGATCAAAAAGCAGATCTATCCGAGGTAATGGATACTTATTCTTGATGGTCACTTCATTCAATGGACGATAGTCAACACATAACCTTAGGGTCTCATCTTTCTTTTTCACAAAAATTGCCGGACATCCCCAAGGTGAAGAACTAGGTTGGATAAACCCTTTCTCAATCAATTCTTGTAACTGAGTTTTCAACTCGGCCAATTCCTTAGGTGGCATCCTATAAGCTCTCCGAGAAATCGGAGCTATTCCAGGTTGTAACTCTATATTGAACTGTACATCCCTATCAGGTGGTAGACCGGGTAAATCTTTAGGAAAGACATCCAGAAATTCACACACTACCGGAATATCTCTAATCTCTTTGACAACAGTTGCACAAATCTTGCTCACTGATCTTCTTAGGGTTGGAAGTTGGATAAGAAGTTGAGAATTACTATCAGGCAAACTCACTCTTAAGGTCCTATTCAAAGCATCTATAACAGCCTTATGCTGATACATCCAATTCATTCCCAATATTACATCTATATACTGATCCTTAAGGATAATCATGGTAGTGGGAAAAATATGCCCACCCAGGTTTACAGGTACCTGGTATACCATTTCCTTAGTACATAGATGTCCCCCGGGCGATTGTATAAAGAAACTTTCCTTTGTTGCCCCAATTGAAATTTCATGCTTCACGACAAATGTTCTATTGATGAATAAATGCGATGCGCCGGAATCAAAAAGTATAACTGCAGGGTGATTGGCAACAGGAAACATACCCATCATCACTGGCTCCCCTTCTGAAATTTCTCCAGCTTGAATATAGAACACTTGTCCTGTCTTCCTCTCATCTTTGCCCTTCTGAGCATTCTGGTTGGGGTTCCTGTTTGGTGCCTGACCCTGTTGTTGATTAGCAAGGGCCTTCTGATAATTTTGATTAGCCTGCCTAGGATATGGACATTCCCTAGAGAAATGACCAGTCCTTCCACAATTGTAGCACAGATAGTTATGACCCTGGGATGTTGGAGCATTGCCACCAGGAGCATTGGTTGATTGTGAACTCGGATACGTTATAGCAGGACAGACATTTGACTGTTGCCTGGCTTGGAACTACGGCGAACAATAAGGAGAACGATTATGCTATACTGGATGATAAATCACCCTCTGCCTCTTCTAATTTCCCCCAAAAGATCCAGATGGCACACTCTTTTTCTTTTTGAGCTCCTTATGCTGTCGATACTTTGACTCTAAAGCAATTGCAATATTTACTGCCTCATGATAAGTAACATTAGTGCAAGTGGTCATCATAGTCTGCAACTTGGTATTCAGGCCTCTCATAAACCACCTCTTCTTCTTGGCATCGGTATTGACATGTTCGGATGCATATTGCGACAGATGATTAAATCTTCCCACATACTGCATCACGCTTTGATCTCCTTGTTTCAAAGCAAGGAATTCATCTAGCTTCATAGCCATCACTCCTTCAGGGATATAATGGGCTCTGAAGGCAGTACAGAACTCAGCCCAAGTTATTGGAATGCCAGCAGGTTGCATAGCCACTAAGTTTGCCCACCAAGCACTTGCTGCTCCTCTAAGTTGTTGGGCGGCAAACGTAGGTTTCTAATACTCCGTGCATGGGATAAGGTCAAATTTCTGCTCCATAGTTCGAAGCCAGTCATCAGCCTCCAATGGTTCATCTGCCTTGGTGAACACCGGGGGTCTTGTGTCTGTGAAATCAACATATGTAGCCTCCTAGCGGTTATGGTGGCGTCCACGGTTTCCGTACATCTGATTCTGATTACTCTGAGCCATCTCATGAAGCAAACGAGAATTTTCAGCCGTCACATTAACAAGTGCAGTTATAGCATCAGCTAAATTGGTTGGAACTGGTGGTGGATCTGGAATACCGTCCTCATCTTGTGAAGTTCCCAGAATAAACGAACCCCACGTACGACGCATCTGCTCATAACAAACCAAACTTTATTCACATGTCTTTATTGAATTGTACCAAAGCTTACTCTAGACACATTAAATAGAGTTTACTAATGTACAATCAAACCCACGAGTATGAAAACAGAACTACATAACTTAACTAGAGCTACTATTATACAACTCTACTCTTTTCCTCAATTTCTTCAAACTTCAGGCTCGGTATCCATTCCGGAATTATTACCGCCTTCATCATCACTTTCATCGATCATTACTAATTCTTCAGGATCTTCTTCTTCTTCCTCTCCCAATTCATCATCATCGGCAAGGATGACACCGGGGTCCATGGCATCAGCTTGAGGCTCATGATTCGGATTTAGTAGATTGCTAAGCCTATGAACTTCCTCATGTAGATATGTATTATGTTCTTCTAAATCTTCTACATAGAATTCTAGCTCATGAGTTCTAGCTCTAGCTACATTTTCCCTATGCCAAGCTTCATTTCTTTCTTCCACCGTATGAACTAGCATACTTTCGTAGTTCCTGTGTGCGGTGGTGAGACGCCTCAATTGATCCTGTAATTCTCCCACCTATATAGCATCCAAAGCCCTATCTCTAGTAGCTTGTGCTAACTCTGTGGAAATCCTCTGTATCTCTGCCTTAGGATCAGGCCTAGAACTGCTACTGCTAGCACCATCGTTTCTAGGGGCAAGTTGGTGATGAGGAACTCCTTTGGGTCCAGTGGACTTACGGGGCGTCATCTTGGCACGAGCCATACTATAGGAAGCCAATTTAATCCAAGTAAGATCATTTGATCAAAATCTAAAAAAATAGCTAAGAGGGATTACATTCCTCAAACCAGACTCACTACTTAACTCCAGACTAAGAGGTGAAGGAAGTAACAAGTGAATTATTCCTGATGCCTGAATCGTTCTTACGAACAAAAACACCAAAGTTTATAATGCACATAAACAACATTTATTTTTATATAGGGCATAGTATGATTACTACTCCACCACACAAAAACCTTTTAATCAAATAGGGAATGGTGAGAAAGAAATAAGATAAGTCAGAAGCAATTTGGACTAAATTACCAAGTTAAATTTAGTCATCCAAATCATTTTGAAGTTTTTGTAAAACAATACAACAAAAACCTTGTAACGATCGCTCTGATACCATTCTGTGGCAGAACCTCCTAAGTTATAGGGCCCACATGCACCTGTCACTGTTCGACGACTTTTGACATTTATGCATCTGTTTCCAATAACTTAAAAAGACTGTCGGGTGTCCTCGGGGAACCCCGAATCATCCACGATTTCTGAGCAGGTTCACGTTATAGAGTCATTGCAGTATTACAACATTTATTCAAATATCAAAACCAGAGTAAAAACAACGAAAGTCTTACGATAACATAGTTTACAAACCAGTTGTTTCAAACCTTACAAACTAAGTTCGATAATTATTACAAACCATAGTAGTAGTGGAGTGGCATAATTAATATAGACATATCACACAAAATAAACATCCTGCCCAAGGATCACACATTTACTTCTCATCATCAGAACAAACGATAGTCATGCAGCACGATCCAAAATAGATCTGCTCATGAGGCTCACCTGCAACAAGGGGTCAACGAACCCTGAGTATGAAAGTACTCAACAAGACTTATCTAAATATTAACTGATAAACTTAGTAATGCAGGCTCAGGGATTCAAGGTATAGCTTTAACAATTATCAAAGTTTTTTGTGTAAAAGCTCTTTTAACAACATTCTTTATATAGAAAACTTCTCAAGAATTATATACAAAGCTGACATGATCCGCACTGAGATCATGAAACTTCATATCCAACACCTTCACAAGCCTTATTCAAATTCCGGTTATTAATTCTACGATGATGAACAATGAGTTGAGTCTCCTTAACCGAGGAGCAACGACGATTCGAACCGATTAAGCCCAGCTGGGGATTCCAGACCACACGACATATGCAGGTCCCCGACCTACATATACCAACCTACCATCAGATCCCTAAAACAAGAACGGGTCCGCGCCACCCGAGAACATAGTACTCCACCATTCCAGCCCATGGCCACGTGGGTACACGCTATTCCCGCCATCTCTCCACTCCCAGTGCACGAGTAGCCATTCTCATAATAGAATTGCCAAGTTCAGGCTTACCGGAGTATGTGGTTAGTACTACAAATTCTCACCTCATACAATTCAACAACGGACGTGCCTTAATCGACACAGGCGGAAATAACCCGCTCACAAGACCTCCATGTCTTGTGGCTCACACACACCGAGTCCGCCTGGTCTAGATTTATTACTCCACATTCGCATATCACATGCTAACAAAATTAACCAATGTTCCATTTGTTACTTGCAGGTGGCAGGTAGTCACCCGACTTTCATCGTTCTACGCATAGCTAAGCAAAACTAGGCATATACGGGTTTTAGACTGGTAATATGGTAAATATGGAATAACAAGGGTGGTAATGCACCAATTAGGCTCTTACTTAACTCCTAACCACTTAATGCAGTAACGGAAAGCAAAAGCGAAATTAATTTGTAAAACACAAGGTAGGGTTGTATGCATCCGGGGCTTGCCTTCGTTGACGGAAAAGTCCAGTTCCTGCGACGTTTCACAAGTATTCGATCCGACCTCAACAGACGGATTAACTTCTTCCACGACTTGATTAACTACCACATGTTCACCTTCGTTCACTACACGTAGTAACAATGCCATATTTAACATGATGCGGAATACGAAACATGATGCTCTATGATGGATGCAAAATTAATAATTTGAATATAACTTTCCTTCGCGGTACAGTTGCAAGTCAAACTAATCAAACCTTTTTCACAACACCCAAATCATTTGCCAAGGATCATTATCAACTAATGACCCAAGGTCATCACTCAATCCAAAAGTCCAAACAAAAACCTAAATCATTAAAAGTTACTATTTGCTTTTATGAATTAATTATTTAATTCAAAATTATGAAATAAATCAACTTATTCTAATTGATCTCAAAATTTTAGTACATGTTCATTACCTGGTGACTAAGTGGCAAAATAAATTTCATAATTTTTGGATAAATAAATAAGCCTAGAAAAATCATGGAAAGTCATTTATTAATTAATTGAGCAATTTTTATCACATTCAAAAATTACTGAAAATATTATTTCATATTTTTATTAAATACTATACATCACAGAGAAGTCACTCAAAAATTTTCATAATTTTTGGAGCTCTAAATAAATCTACACAAAAATAACAAAAACAGATACTATTCATTCAAATCTGAAAATAGAAAAATCCATTTGAATGCTGAGTCACTGACATGGTGACCCCACCTGTCATCTTCTACCTCGCGCTTTGACTACGGCGATGATGGCGCTGGCCGGCGATATCTCGCCGCCGGTGAGTCCAACGGCGACGGGCAAGGTACCTACACCCTCCGCGAGACTAGGCGCATCCATTTTGAGCACAAACCTGACTAACTATGGACTGGACCGAGCACTACGTCGGCCATGGCAGCCACGACGGCGTGGCTACACTACGCTAGCAAAATGAAGCCGAAAACGGTGAAACAGAGGGCATGGGAAGGTCCAGTAGCTCACCACGAACACGTTGGAGCAAAGAACGAGACCAGATAAGCTTCGGTGACACGGGTCGACGTTGACAGCGGTCACGGCGGAGCGATCTTCGACGACGGCGATGCTCCGGTAGTTGTGGTGGTCAAAATGAGAAACCAATGGGTCACAAAGCACTACATCATTGCGGCGAAGCCGAAGCAAGACTCAGTAAGGGCAGAGACTCACCGTAGCGCGCTAGCCACGGCGACGCGCACTCCACGGTGGTGCTGCCGGCCGTGAGGAAGAAAAGCGCCGAACGACGTTTCCCGATGATGGCAAGCAACCAGGGCTAGTTATTTAGGTGCGCAAGGATGAGACGGAGCTAGGACAAGCTTATCAGCGACGATGAAGCACTACGGCATCGACACGAGCTCGCCGGAGTTATGGCCGTGGCGTCGGAAAAACAGAGCAAGAGAGCGGAGGCAAACGGCGACGGCCAAGGCTAAGTAGAGCGGCTCAGAAGCGCAAGGAAGCTGTGCTGTGGCCTTCACCGTGCCAGCGCGACATCAAAGACGGCCACGACCGAGCCTGGAAGCAAACCGAAGATCGCCGGCCATGTAGCTAGGGCGGTGAGTACTGTTCACCGAATTTACAAATTTGCCATTCGGTTTCAAATTCAAATTACTCCCAAATTTGTATAGCAACTCAAAAATCTCCAAAAATAAAAGTTGTTTAAAATCAAAAGTTCTACAACTTTGCTTTTATAACCAACCCCTAATTCTACCTAGATTTTGAAATGATCTTTTAAATTCAAATAGGGGATATTTAACGAAATTACGCCTTTTTGAATTACTCAAAATTTTTCTAAACAACTTGAAAAACTCCAAAAACAAACTTTGTATAACTTGCCAAGCTCTACACTTTTACTTTTGGGCCCAACCCCAAAATATGCTTAGATTTTGAAATGGATTTTCAGGGTAGGGTTTAAATGTTGAAAAGCGGGGTTTTCTGGAAAAATTCAAAATCCAAACAAATATTGAACTTGAGTCAAACAATACAATTCAACATTCATTACACAATTGTAAACTTGTTTTAGTAAATGTACATCAAAGCTTTCACCAAATGCCAAATGCTTTGCAATGCATATGATGACATGTCAAATTTTAATATTTAAACACCCGAGGTGTTACACTTAGAAACATCCGTACTCTCTCCCTCTCACCTATAAAGCCACCCCCTTTATCTATAAAAGGGGATGTGCTCCCTCCAATAAAGGGGATCAATTCTCTGGAGATCGACTTCTTCAAGCTCCGTTCCTTTAGATTCATTAGTCCAGTAGCTTATAAGCCCTAGGCACCCGCTTGGAAACACCCAACGCATAGCGGAGTTCCGGTCGCTCGCGGCCCTCCCAGTCGGACTCGATCAGGCCTCTCGCACACCCCTCCTTTCTCCTTCTCGTTTGTAACCCCACTATAGACTTCGAGCACCTGGGCACAGGAATAAAGTCACCAACCGACCCACATGGGACATAGGGCATGTTGCCTAAACCAGTATAAATCCTGTGTCATTGAGTGCTAGGCCACCTCCGATCACAACATACAGCAAAACTACAAATATTCACTAGTTTGTCACTTTTTGTACCGACAGTTGGCGCTGTCCGTGGGGAGGACGTTGTACGTTCAACACTTTTGGGTCATCGGATGGCCTATTTTTCCACCACCCCCACCGTGGTGGGCTTGGGCGATACGATTCGCTTCGACTCATTGGGGTATCCCACACTCTCGCCTACGGGGATGCGGGTTCTGCCTATTTTTGAGCCATCCCAGGCATTCCTCTTCGAAAGCCTAGAATTCGTCGCCGACCGGTTCGGCGTACTCCACCTCTGCGAGGAGACTCATGACCCAGCACCCGTTGGAGAGACATTCTCCATCGACTCCGGGACGTGCGAGCTCAGCGGCGCGGCATCTGCGCTTCATTCCGAGCAAACTCTCTACTCAAACCTCGCTATGAGTAATACACATGCTGTTCTTTACTTACTACATTCTATCCTCTGCCAAATACCTGGAGAGCTGCCGTTGTCCCCGTCGCGGCCACCGTACAACCGGTTCCCCTACAGCCTCGTGTCTCCCATGGACGTGTACACCTAGGGGCTCCAAAAGATCATGGCGCCACCTCCTCTCATGTCTGAGTTCATGGGAATGGCAAGCTACGGCCCCCCTGCTTCCTCTACATCATGGATGACGACGTTGGGAGTGACGGCTCCAGCATTGGCGACGTGGCGCCTAGCCACCGTCCGTCCTGGGAGTGCACCATGATGGATGCTCCGGGACAGCCGCTAGGGGCAACGGAGTCCTCATGGACTCATGCCCCTCTGGGCCCTCATGCAGAGACCTCCGAGCTCACATGGGAGCACGAGGAGGAACCATGATGACAGCGGCCGCATCAGCCACCAACTGCGCCAGCGCGCCCGGCGTGCTACGCTACGCCCCGGGTGCATGGACCAGCGAATGGCACCCAGGGTCACACCCATCAGGTCCAGTGCAACACCCCAGATAGAGGGACCAATCCCCCACGGTTCGCTCAGGCTAGCCAGAACATTTCCACTGCAGCAATGCTCCTGCGCGGCCTGTCTAAGCCGAACGACCCTCATGAACGGGTGATCCAATGGAACCCCCGACCACTGGTGGAGACTGCCGTTGTTCAATAAGTGGAGTGCTTTGTATTATGACACTAACTCATGACCTCGCTCCCCATTCGAGGAACAGGGACGCAGCAGATGGGACAATACACCCGGTCACCGCAACAGCCGCTGAGCGTGGCACATGAGGCCACAACGGCACCTCATCTTGACCTGACGACCGCTCCGCACCAACCGCCTATCTACATGCGGCTTGGACCAATCCGAGACACGTGCAACAGCAACCAGAGCCCCAACGCTGATGGCCTAGGACTATCGGCCTTTGCCCAACACCCCCAGCAAGCGCTGTTCTCACCACGCTTCGCGGAGGCCACGACAAAGGTAAGGCCAAACGCTAGGATCAAGATGAGGGCCCCTCCACCCAGAGGAAAAAAATAGAAAGGATTATCGCTGATCGGGCAACTCCACGATGGCCATCGCGACAGATCACGCGGGCGCTCAGCCCTAGCAAGACCCTCCAGGCCACTTTCATGAGCTCATGGAGAGCCCATGCACCAACCACGACTATCCTGTCAACCATCTCTACAAGGACTGCCAGCTCCTCAAGCGCCTGCTAAGGTAGGCTGGCAGGCCAAGGAAAGAAAAAGGCGAAGAGGCAGCAGCCAAAGAAGGGGGCGCAGTGGGCAAGGATCCAGATGACTGAAGGCTGAAGTGATCCGACCGGGCACCTACCGACTGGAGGACAACAACGGCAATGCTCTCAACAACACTTAGAACATTGAACAGCTACGTCGTTTCTTCCCTTAGATTTGGTCTAAACACTTTCGCTTAAAACACATGCTCCTATAAGAGCGCCCTCGCCCAAACACTTTCGACCCGGGTCGCTCGGGGGCTCCATAAGTATACAAATATTGAGTATCACCTCTCTTTCTCTTTACTATCACATGGTATATAACTTTTTCTCCCCGAATGGAAACACATTTTATTCCTTTGATTACCCTATGTAACCTTGTTCTTACTCCCAAACCGAACGCGCCCCGCCTTTCCCTACAGATACGAACAACCGAGCCTCGCGGGCCACGCCCCAGGCTCCCAAAATTGCACCCCACGGAACAAACAGGTAGGTACAAGAAAGAAGGGGTAAAAACAAGGGTCATGTCACGACAAAAACAAGGAAACAGATATGGCGCTTTCATCACAGAGGTTGTGCGGTTGTATTCATTGATACAAAGAAACTATTTACACGAGGACTTACCCACAGAACTTAACTATTACATTTTCTACTACAAATACTACTGCAGCCACTTGACGACTTCGCCTGAAACACCAAAAGCCGCTCGGTTCCGCCCCTTCAAAACTTTGGAAAAACGCAACGGGTACCTCAAGGGCGTTGCGACTATGGAAGCTCAGCAGAAGAACATGGAGCTCCTAGCCTTCTCATGCAGCCGAGATAGCTCCTAGTTAGGGGCACAGCTCCTGAGGTATGGTTGCCATGGCTGAAAGAAATCTCATCAAACTTTATGAACTAGCTGACTTGAGCAGTTGTAGGCATGGAACTCTCCATTGGCGCAATCATGAGTAACCTCCCCTTCGACAAGGCTCGTCCGGTAAAGATCCACCAGAGAGAATCTACACACGGCTCCATCCTAGAGAAGGCCTCGCTGACCAGCATCACCTCCAGTCCGACATCATGCTCTGGGTTCATAGAAGGATCTGTAAGTCCTCCCCCTCTCTCACTCAGGAACCGCCGCGGCATTCAGGCACCCTTGGTGAGAAGGAAGAAAGAAGAGGGACAATAGTTGGAGAACAGGCAAAGGACCGTGACGGAGAACCCTCTCCCTCCCCAATTTAAAGGAAAAAGGTAAGCGAGGATGAAACTCTCCACCTACCCCCATATGAATGGGAAACGATGGGACGCGCACTGATCGACAGAGTAACGCTGGGTCAGATGGAATGCCACCAGGTAGGATGAAGCATGGCTAGGGTATGCCCCACCACTATCACATGATAGGGCAAGAAAACCGAAGCGCCACCGCACGCGGGTGGCTTCCCACCTCCCTAGGCCAGACCTAGGGAGACCAAAAATGAAATCTCCACCAGGGAGACCAACCTGACCCCCTGAGCCGATCGAGTCGCTTGGGGGGAAACGCCAAGGCATAGGTAGGAAGTGAAGGGACGCCCCATGCGGGCCATGCCGAACTCCGTCCCGAGTGACGAGCACAGGGTCCCGATCGGATGTCTCCGACTAAAGCTCTCTGAGCCCCTGTCCGCTCTAGTCATCAAGGTAAACACTATCACAACCCCTCTATTTCTTTAAAAAATATTCATATATCCATACAGCGCATTCATTCCATACGCCTTGAACCCCTCGGACGGTTAGGGCATGAACCACCCAGGGGCTCAGGAACTAAAGCATCGCACGTGCAGCGAAATGCATTAGAACGCTCTATGTTGCGTCACGAAGTGGGGTTGCCTCATTCGATATGGGCAACCAACAGAGCCAGGGGAGAAAATCGTAGATGAGCACCGTGTGGCCCTAGCCTAATCTGGTAGACCGGGTCATCTCAACCTTCTCGTTCGATCCTGAACCTCTCGCCAGGCCCATAGAATCTCAATCGAAGGGGAGGCCATTATGCCACCCAGGTCGGTCTCCGGAACAACCTAGGCATCTGTCGGGATGCAGGTAAAGGAGTAGTGTAATGTCACAAGAGGGCTATGCTAACCCCGTCATGAACGACGGACCCAGATTCCACTCGATTACACTCGTTAGCGAACTCACCGAGCTAGTCTTCGAGCCCGAGCGATCGGGACAGGTGACGGAACTCAGCCCCTCTGATTGTGAGGAACCGAGATGGGGTAACGCACAATACTCACATCGACCCCCATGAAGGCCTGATAGGGCTCGAGGGCTCAAGAAAAATGCCAAGGATGGTGACCTCGAACTCGCCAGATCCATGACTCCAACTCACCTGATCCCACGGCATGCACCGACGCCAGGATTCGCGAGCATCGCCTCGTCCGATCTTTAACCAACTAACTACGCTTTGGCTTCAAAGACGGCTCTTGGGTCTATGACCCTGAACTCGCATCGACAGGATCTTTGACATCCAGCTATGGCTCCTGGGACCGCGACTCCTAAACTCGCGTAACGGCTTCACTCAGGATCCATGAGCTTTGGCTCATCTGATTCCTAAACTAACTAAACTAACTCCTACAATCCACAGCACGCACCGACGCCTGGGTCCATCCGTGGTACTCCCTCGCTCGACCCACAGCGCGCATCGACACCAAAGATCAGTAAGCTCTAACATGACCGAATCGAGCCATCACCGTCCATGGCACACACCGACGCCAGTGGTTTCTTCAAACTAACCTTCTCACCTGATCCACGGCACGCACCGACAACAAGATTAGAAAGATTTGTCTCAAAACCTGCACCTAAACGCCTCGGCTACGCAACGACACCTTGGTTAAACAAAAAACGTCTTGAAACATACACACATGCCCGCTAAAATAAACACCCCCAGCCGGTTCTACCTGAATCGCCCGGGGGCTCGGGGGCTACACCCGCGGGTGCGCTCGCGCGCACCCGGCAGCAAGACAAAAATCGCCCGGATGATTTAGCTCAAATCACCCGAGGGCTCGGGGGCTCCTGTCGGGTTCATAAACCCAGGGTACATCGGGGATCAGCTTCGACACCCGAGCTCGGCCCAGAAGAACAGCCTGTAGTTCATGGGCCAGCCCCAAAGTCTGAAAAACAACGGGTCGGAAGGACGGACCAGTCGCCGACTAGAAGGTCTACCAAAAGAATGAATGCCCGCTCAATAACTTCTTCGGCCCATCTCTCCGATCGGAGCGTTCGCCTCAGGCGCCAGCCGTCTCTGGGCGGACTCTCCGATCGGAAGGTCTAGCCCAAAACGTCGCTTCCTACTCCGACCCCGCATCTCCGACCGGAGGCTCATAGGATGCCTGCTTACCACTCTTCTCCGACTGGCACGACCAGTACCGACTGGAGCTATCCGACCGAGGATTCTCGCTCAGAAGGGACCAGGGGCGAATGGAGAAAGCAGCACACAAAGTCAAACCATGGTACCAGGACCATACCCTGAACACCTATGGGAACAGTGCTCCGCAACCAACCTGACACAAACAGTATTATAGGCGCCGACATTTGTGTCTACAGTATTGTAGGCACCAGTTGGGGCTCCCATACGGCAAAAAAGGGCCCCACGTGCCTCTGGGCATCGGTGGGGAGCGCCAGGATTCACCACACCTGGTACCCGTGGTAGGGCTCCCCACACACCAATGGTATTTTGTAGGTACCGATGTCCATCCTTCCTGAAGAAGCCAACCCGACCTTGTTGGTGTAGGTGTGGAGATAAGGTGTGGAGGCCTTCTTGTCCACCTTGTTGGTGTAGGTGTTGGAGAGCTTGCTTGTTTGCTTCTTCTCTTTCTTCTTTGCTCCTCCCCCATTCTTCACCTTGCACTCATAGGACTTGTGACCTTCCTTATGGCACACGTAGCAAACCATGGTTTGTCCTTCATCAAGCTTCTTCACTCCCTTGACGGTGTTATCTTGATGAAGTTGGGTTCACTTTGCCTTGCCTTTCACTTGAGTCAAGTCCTTGGCGAGGCGAGCTACTTCTTGCTTGAGTTGCTCATTCTCCTTTGTAACCTCTTGTGTGCATGTATCTACAACAACTTTCTCAACATAAACTTGGTTGCATAAAGGTGAGTCTAAACATAGATCATTACAAGAAGTAGAGGCATCCTTTTTAGACATGTTAAAGATAGAACTTTTCTTTTTAGATGCCTTGGTGGAGGTTGTACTAACGGCTTCAAGATTAGCAACTTTATTAGTTAGCTCATCACAATGTTTGCACATGGTTTCCATTTTTGCAAGCAAACTTTTATAAGCATCTTGTGAGCTAGCTAACTTTTTCTTTTAATTTTTCATTTTTCTTTACAAGTTGCTCATCATTTATTGTGCATTCATTTGTTGTTGCACTAGCCTTAAGTTGCTCAATTTTAGTAGATAGTTCAACATTGAGATTAGCAAAGTTCTCATATTGTTCAAGCAAAGTTTTGTATGCTTCTTGAGAACTATCTAGCTTTTCTTTTAAATTTTTGAGCTTCTTTTGTTGACTAGTGCAAACTTTAGCATATTTAAGATTTTGTTGCACAATTTCATCATAAGAAGGCATATCATCATCACTATCACTCTCACTAGAGGATGAGCTTTCATTACCTCGTGCCATAAGGCACACCTGAGAAGAGCTTGATGATGAGTGCTTGCGGCCTCGCCTCTTGTGATGGTGTTCTTCTTCACTTGAAGAATCATCCCATGATCTTATTGAGGTGAGGGCTTGGTTCTTGCATGCCTTCTTCTTTGTCTAGGGGTGTGGGCTTGTTTGGACAAACTTTCACAAAGTGCCCCAACTCAGCCGCATCCATAGCATCCTCTCTTTCTTTGCTCATTTCTTTGATTTGTGAAAATGAGATCTTGAATTTGGATGGGCACACCCTTGACATTGAGCCTTTGGATCATCTTCTCCACCTTGTTGATTAATTTGATTGATTCTTCATCAAGGTCGGAGGTGGAGGAGGAAGATTGATCATCACTTGAATCTTCATCATCATCATCATCATCATTATCATCATCATCATCATCATCATCATCATCATCATCATCATCATCATCATCATCGTCGTCTTCATCATCTTCTTCTTCTTCACTTGAGGAGCTTGAGCTTGAGCTTGTCTCAACTTGCTTGCCCTTCATCTTCTTTTTCTCGCTACATGCGAGAGCTTTGCCTTTGCTTGATGAAGAAGCTTCTTCTTTACCCATCTTACGTGACATTTCAAATGCCACTAACTTGCCGATGGCTATGCCCAGGGTCATGGTGCTCAAGTCCTCCATATTGTGAAGGATGATGATGATGCTTGCATATTTTTTTTGTGGTAGCACGGAGATGATCTTCCTCACAATGTCCACATCATCTAGCTTTATTAATCCTATTGAATGAAGCTCATTGATAATTAGATTCAAACGTAAATACATATCACAAACAAGCTCATCATCATTCATTTTAAAAGAATCATAATTTTGTTTAGCTAGACAATGTTTTTGCTCATGGACATTACTTGTGCCGTCATGGAGCTCTTGGAGTTTTAACCAAATTTCATGTGCCGTATTTGAAGTGAATACTTGGTTAAACACATCCATGCTAAATGATTCAAACAAGCAATTCTTAGCTCTAGCATTGAAATGCATTTCTTTTTTCGTCACTCTTTGTGGGTTTTTTCGGGATTTTTGATAGGTTTCATCTCGTCACGAGTGACTCTCCATACACCCAAATAAACCGCCTCAAGGTGGCAAGCCATTCTAGCCTTATAATAAGGGAAGTTAGTGCCATCAAAGTGCAGGAGGCCTAGAGGTATCCATCCCAATCACTCTAAATGGTGTTGGCTCAATGACGGTTAAGCCAAAGGTCCAAAATGAGTCAACCTATCTCTGATACCAATTGAAGGGGATTGTGACGCCTAAGAGGGGGGTGAATTAGGCAACTTAAAATTTCTACTCAAAACTATGGCCTCTTTTCTAACCTTAGCAAAACCTATGCAAAAGATAAACTATCTAAATGTGCAATTACGGTTTTGCTAATGTGTTGCTATCCCTACCGCAAAAGGAGTAATACGATCAATATAAATGCGGAAGCTAAAGAGCAAGGTAGAGATATGCAAACTCTCATTGATGACTCCGGCATTTTTATCCGAGGTATCGAGAAGCACGCAAGCTTCCCCCTAGTCCTCAGTTGGAGCCCCTCGCAAGGGCTAAGCTCCCAGTCGGGTAACTCTGTGGATAGCCTCAGGGCCTTCCCCAGCGTGCAAGTGGGTCTCCGACGTGCCTTCCGGCAAGCCTCTCCTGGATGCTCCCCGTCCGTCTTCACTATCAAGCTTCCAGGCTGAAATACACCGTGGCCTTGTTCTCCTCTGGTACATGGTGGCGGCCACACCACAAGCACGGTTGGTGTGATCTCGCAAGCCTACAAGCCCATCCGATGTACAACAATGGTGCACGCAAGCACCGAGTGGTAAGAGGTATGCAAACCTCACTAAACACTAGGCCTAAACCTAGAGCAAGCGCATAAGCGGTGGTCTAATCAACCTAAGCACTTCGCAAAGCACCTACGCTAATCACCTAATGAAACACTAAGCACTATGCAAGTGGAGATCACTAAAATGGTATATCAACACCCTTGATATGTTTCCTTAGCTCCACACTTACCAAATAGCCTGTTGGGGGTTGTATTTATAAGCCCCACTGAGAAAGTAGCCATTGGGGATGAAATCCCACTTTTCTGCTACTTTTCGGACGCTGGAGTTGTCCTGATCGGACGTGTCCGGTCGTCCTGACCATTGGAGCCATGAACAACTGATCGGACGCTGTCAGCGTCCGGTCACTTGCCACCGGACACGTTCGGTCGCAAGTTCGCCGCTCTGGAACCTCTCTGTACTCGATCAGATGCTGATGTCCTATGTCTGGTCGATTTGCTGCCAGCGTCTGGTCCATCGTCCGGTTGCTGCTACTGTTGCTGAGCCTCTGACCGGAGCGTCCGGTCGCTTTTTCATCAATGTCTTGTCCAGCGTCCGGTTGTTGCTGTGAACTCATTTCTTCACGATCTTGCGTGCGGCTTGGTTCCTATCTTCATGCTTGGACTTTGCTTGATATATTGGGTCTTCTCTTGTGCTCCTAAGGTCTTGCTTGAGGTGTTGATCATCGGATCATCACGTCGCCTTTGTCCAAGTCACGTCTTGCATCCTATTGAACTACAAAACAATCACTTGCAAATTCATTAGTCTAGTTTGGTTGTGTTGATCAAGCACCAAAATCTAAAGTAAATGGGCCTAGGGTCCATTTTCCTTATAGTGTAGGAGCTCTTCTGGTTGCCTAAAGTATTAGTTGCATAGGTTTATGTGACCTTGTAAGCTAGAATTGTTTAGGTGAGCTCTAGCTAGCCCGGCACCTTCGTTGCCTAATTAGGATCTTCATAAGGAGCTTGTGAACTTAGATAGAGGGATGTAGTCTTGGTTAGACCAATAGTTTTAATTCCGCATTCATTTCAGTTAGTTGATGCGTTTAATTTTTTAAAAGGATTATTCACCCCTCTCTAGTCTGCCATCTTGACCCTACACGTAGTATCGGAGCTTGGTCACTCATTTGTGTCTTCACTGACCCGAGAGGATGGTGACTTATGGGCTAGATGTTGATTGTCCACACATTTTTGATGGTACACACTTTGCACGGTGAAAAAAATTGGATGATATACAATTTTAAGTTTATTTGCCCTCAAATGTGGTGGATGATAGATGTAGGTTTTTCTCATGTGTTGGATGAAAATAATCTAACTCGAGCATAAGAGAAATGTCTAGATCTCGACACCCAAGCTATTGACATCATGTATAGATCTTTGGATGATAGCATATTTGGAGAGATCATTGACATGAAGATCGTCCATGAGTTTTGGAGTTATCTCAATGAGAAATATGGGATGGTCTTCGACGATGAGGATGAGCCCAAGGAGGAGGCGCTTGAGTGTGTTGAGCATGACCACAATTTGGTGATTGTGGAAGATTGTTCCACCTCATGGTCAAGTGATGATGATGATGATCAATCTACCACAAGTTCACTTGACAAGGTTGATGATGATGCCTCAAGTGATGCAAATGATGATGCTATCCCCATGCACACTTGATGGTGATGATGATTGTTCATGCCAATATGATATCGCTACAACAAGCTCTCCAACACCTCTACATTGCCTCATATCATAGGGTGACACTATGATATAAAGTTGTAATGTAATTGGTCATGATTCATATGATGAGCTTGTTAGTAGACTTACTAGTATAAATATAGCTTTAGAAAATAAGATGGCTAAAACAAGTAAATTGAAAAATAAGATGGCTAAAATAAGCATAGTCTTGACTAGACCGATAGTTTTAATTCCACATTCATTTTCGATTAGCCGACGTAATTTTTAGAAAAGACAATTCATACACCTCTAGTCCACCGTCTCAACCCTACACCTCCTCACGCACGAACGACTGGTGTAGCTAGCCGATCCCAAAGACCGACTACGTATGGAGTACTAGCATCTCTCTGCCTAACCCCCTCCCTTTAGCGCCATGCCACCACCTCATCTTGTTCGGCTTTTATAGGTTGTCGCTCTGCGTGGCTCATAGCTAGTAGGTAGCAAAAATATGCATGAAACTAGTAATTCGTGTTAGTTCCTTGGTTGCAACTTGCATGCATGCATGAGCACATCGAGAAAGGGAGACAGCGAGGCAGGGGAAGGGAGCTGGACAGCTGGTGGCGACGACTGTGGATGAGGCAGCGGTAGTGGTAGCGGCAGCGGCCGTGGTTCTTGAAGAATGCGAGGTCGGTAGGGCATCGTCCATAGCCACCACATGGCTAGGCACGGACGGGAGTATCATGCACTTGCGCGCTCTTGGTCTCTTTGAGCGACGGTGGTTGCCGAGCGTGCATGTAGACGTAGCGAAGGGGCGAGCCCACCGGGAGATGATTGTGATAAAGCCAACCAGGCCGACAGGTGGGTCCTGCTACCATAGTGTCAAAGCTAGTTGACTTGGAATGCCAGCTAAGCAAAACCGCTTGCCAATACCACCTTAGGAGATTATTTACCTTGTTTTGCAAAGTTTAATGTGTACAATACCTGATTTTATAGGTCAGGGGGTTAAGTAGACAACCCTAAATACATTAGGGGGTTATATAAACTTTTTCCTCTAAACATTCCTCTCAGACCCAAGCTTGCTGGCTACTGTAGTCCTCCACCTAGTAGCCAATGGCAGCTGGCGACGTCGTGTTTCAAGTGTTTTAGGCGTTTTGGACTTATTTTTCAATTGTTTTATCTAAATGTTGCAAAAGTCGATCTGAGATGTTGCATATGTTGCAATGGCAATATACACATATTGCAAGCTTATATTTCAATTGTTTCAGGTGTTTTAGGTGTTTGTTTCAAATATTTCATCTAAATGTTTTAAAAGTTAATCTGGTGTTGCACATGTTGCAATGGCTATACATGCATGTTTCAAAAAAGCTAGATCCTCTAATATACTCTATTTTACGTCAAAGGGACATAAACATTTGTGTGTCGTGGATTATACATCCGACGGCAAGAAGCAAGCGACACCAAAACAGAGCGCTCACGTCGGCGCTAGTGCAACGACGTGGCCCAGACCAATGGAAGTGAGGGGGGAAATGGTGGGAAGACTAGGAAAAGGACGTGTTCGGCGGTGAAGGAATCTATTGCCGGAGCGGACGAGAGCACACTAGCTGCTCAACTCGTTGGCTTTCTGTGTAAAGGGATTTTATCATAGTTTCATTCTTATTTAAAGCTATGACACATCAGCAAATCTGTTTACTTACATGATATTTATGAGAAAAGAGAGCAACAAAAGTTTTTTGAGGCAATTACAATCTTACATGTTAAAACTGACACAACAAATTTTTTTGAGGGGAACAGGAGGGGTTGCCCCCTACTGGATTTTATTAAAATTTAAATATACAAATCTTCCAAATACAAATCAAGAAACATAAAAGGAGACAAAGAAAATAAACAAGATTACACAAAATTGTCTAGCCATAATTGTAACTGAGTGCCTATATCCCTTTTAGATATGAGCTTAACCCAGACTAATTCCTATTTGAAAACCATCTTGCATCTTTGTACAGAATGATGAAGATTTCTGAAGATGACATTATGAGCAGACCAGATGGCCCAGAACATTGCAACAATTACTTCCATGAAGAAAGGCCTGTTGATTTGAGCCCTAAAGAGAGGAACCGAGTCAAGCATTCTTCCCTGAATGAGATATGCTAGGCCCAGCAGATTCCAGCAAGTCTTAGGAAAAAGACAATCCATGAAAAGACGATGAAGGGACTCCTCAACATCTTGGTGGCAAAGCACACAATTGTAGCTATGTAGCTCCATTTGTTTTCTTTTCAGAAGTTCTCTGGTACTGAGTCTATCTTTCAAAGCAAGCCAGAAGAAAACTTTCCTTTTTGTAAGACAATTCGAATTCCATAGCCATTTGTATATAGGTGAAACTAGTATAGAACCCAAAAGATGAGTGTAAGCTTTGTTTGATGTAAACAGAGATGATCCCCAAATATAATTCCATACATCTTTGTTGTGACTAGGCTGAATGTTTTGCTATGGCAAAACTACTTCATACTATATTACTTGTTGGCATAGATAAGTACTTGATGGGAAGATTTTCAGATCATGATAGTCCAGGGCAGCAGTCAAATATGCTTATCATGTGTTGGCTAAGGGTAGTTCAAACCCTATATAGGGCGTTTTCATTTAGTAAGTAGTGAGCTATATTTCTACTATGGTGAAATGCATGTAGATTGAGCCAATGGAATGAGTCTTTGCTATAGGACTTTACTTTGAGGATCTGGCACCTGCGCCCGACTCGGTCTACCAGTGAATTTTGGCTCTATGTCCGGTCATGCGTGGTATGTTCGCGATTCGTACAAATGGAAGGCATCGCGTATGTTAGACTTCCTTTATCCTAGTCTGTAGGACCCAACACAAGTATTCATCCTTTCCAATCTGAAAAAGGTGTTGCCGAAAGCTTACCTTCTTCCACACAGATGATACAACTGCTATCACTTTTGCATGAGGGGAATTACAGAGTTTGCCTCTCGACATCTTGTTTGGTAAACGAAATTTTGACCCAGGCACCCTAGTGTTGCCTAACCGTTCGGCCGGAGATGTCGGATGCAAGATCTTTAGCTACTTGTATCAATTTGCCACAGTGTGCTTAGATACAATGCGCTGGCAGCTGAGGCTTGGTAGGATGGGAGTGAATTAAGGTCAAGGGAGCAGGAAAGAGTTTGTTATTCGCTATTGGCTTAGTACGACCTATACATAATAGGGCCATGACCATTTTGGCAAGGCCTTGAACTTCATATATCCCTTTTTTACTCAATCCAGAATACCGATAAAGTTAGATTGAATCATTTTATCGACCTTTCCTTTGGATTTATTATCATAGGTAGTGTTCGAGATCGCCTCTGTGTGGTGAACGCTCGAATGTAGCTAACATCAATTTTGTCCTCACGTGGTTGAAGGAGATGCTGCTGCTGGATGGAATGCTTCTGGGGCGCCATGATCCTTCTATCAAGAATAATTGAGGGCACTGACTGACTGCATCAATCATCGCTCAGTGAGCTATTAATTGCCACCAATAGTGCTTTGCTTGCATGCAAGGCGCCTTTGAGTTCTCTATATGCAAAGAGCCTGGAATGGTGATAGAACTATCGGAAACTACCCAACGACGAGCGAGCATATAAGAATGAACTCTTGCAAAAACCCGGATTTGAGTATAAAGCGGCATCCCCTCTGAGTTGTGAGTAAGCGGAACCATTCTATTTTTATTCTTCTCCAGATTCTGACCGGTAGGAATTTGCCTATGATTTTTCCAACTGATATGTCGATATAGAAAGATCTCCTTATTTCTTCACTGCGGGTTCTCGCGTCATTTTCTTTAAAAGATATTAGATCACCATGGGAAACTTTAAAATGAGTAATGGTTACCAGTCCATTATTCAAACAAACCCTTCGATGACTTATCGGATGCCTTGCTTGAGGAAGAGTGTCACTAAAACGGAGACGAACCGGAATAACATCTGATCTTGTTTCTTGATTGAGTAAAAAGGGATATATGAAGCTCGTTCTCTTCCTCTATGCATCTCCCTTATGGGTAAATCCCCATAATAAAGGGACAACTTTCGTGTAGTTTGTGATTTGATGTTACTGTTTAGATTTTCTCTCTGAGAAAGATTTTTTTAATGGATCTCTTGTTCCTCAATCTTCAGAGAATGCGGCGTTGGATTAGAGAAAGTTCTCTGTTTCGAACATTTCCTAGAAGTAGACGGCATGTTTTAAATCTTAATGTAGGCATATTTCGTTGAATCAGTCTTTTTCGCCACATCGCGTATAAAGGGAATCGAACCCAACTCTTCCATGACCCCCCACGAATGGTCCTCCCTTAACTAAATGAACTTTGATAATTCCTTTGCCTGGTTTTTTTTCTTTTCAGTTCTCATAAGTCCTTGATATACTAGCCTCAATACGTGACCGACTATGTCACAGTGCTCAGGTAAAGTGGCAGTGGTTGAAAGCGAGCGGAAACGTCAGTGTTTTCTGTGCGTTACGATAGTAGTGGTGAAAGAAAATCCAATTCAAATATCTCAACGTAAAAGGAAAATCGTTTCACTTTGAAAAGAAAGACTCCAGCTAGCTATATGAGATCGAACTTCTTCCATCACTCTATCTACGATATTCATTGCACCATGATTGAAGGCCTATGCATCTTCTTTCAGGTATTTCTTATTGGTTGACATAAATTATAGACACCGTGGGGACGTCATCTAGACAAAAAGGGAAATTATTTATGATAGATTACCATCAATCCCATCTTATGGTGTTACACCCATGGACTAAAGATACTAGTCTTCCTACATTGCATCTATTGGGTTGAGAGAGGATCTCCTTTCTCCTAAAAATCCTCCTTGTCCATGATACTTACTTGCAATCAATTCATAGTCTTCCCAAGTAGCTTCTAGGTTGGACCGCGACAAAAACAAAAGTGCTTGCATTCCATTAGCTAGAACCCGATAGTCGAAGGCGTCTAAAAAACTATGCAGGGGCTGATCTAGAAAGATTCAATGAAGGAACTAGGCCTTGCTGATACAAGGTAGGTGGTACAACCTGACTCGATTAGATGTTGTGCCTATAAAGCTGAGATTGTCTTGATTCGATCACCAACTTGTCAGAATTGCAATGAAAATGGCTTAGTCCCCGGTTTCTGGAATGTCATGTCCTTGCTTTGCTCTACCGAAGGATGACGCAAGGTTTTTCTAACAACAGTATTCGGTTACCATATCTTTGAATGACAAAATGCCTGGGAAGAGGAACAAACCTGAAGTCTGCTGAAATCCATAAATCAAGATAAACCAATCCTCTTTCAGGGAAAAGAATCGAACCAATCCTTAAATCATATAATAGTCTCATTGGCCCTTTCTCTTCGTCTCAGATCGATGGATCTTCTCGATTGGAAGATCTCCCACGAAGACTAATCGGGAAGTAATTATTGAAAAGATACATTCTACTACCGACCAATGACCAATATACATACCGACATGAAGATCGATATTTTTGATAGAAGAGAGAAGATTCTTGCCAGGGGAGAATAGCTAACAGGAAGGAAAGCAGTTCCATCCTTAGGTAAGGAAACTGGCACAGGGTATCAGAAAAGGTTTTGAGTCTTTCCCTAGAAACATGAGAAGGTACATTTTGACCAACAAGCCAGAAATAGATCTCGCCGTTGTCATCACACGAGCAAAGCAGCTCAGTGCTCTTTTGGTGGAAATCCAACGAGGTGACTTGATTGAGAGCTGTGACCCACGAAAGTTTGTATAAAGCCACCCCTCTACAATGAAAAATAAAAAAATCAAAATAAATGAATACATAACTAAATAATAAGCCTAGGTGGCAGGTTCCATAAATGTTATTTGGTAAGGTTTTTCTATAAAGGCCGCTAAGGTGGATTACTGGTAAAAGCACAGACCATTTGTGCTATTGGCCTTTTTTTACTGCGCGCCTAGATTTGGCTATTCCTAAACCCAGAGCCTAGGAAACCCAAGCTACTCGACGTGCATACACGAATTAGGAAGGAGTTTTTTTGGTAAGCAGGATCATCATAAGTCTCTGGTGTGCTAGGCCCAGGTATAAGGCTGCAAGATAAAAGGGAGAATGTATTCTTTCATTCTTAGAGTACATAAAAAAGATGAGTGGGAGTAGGTCTTGCTTCATATTTGTTAATTCATTTCTGGCTTACACGACTTTAGGTGGATAAAGCAGCTATAAAAGCTATGCTTGTCAATCGAGTAGGTGATTTTGGATGAGCTCTTGGGATTTTTGGTTGTTTTACTCTCTTTCAAACAGTAGACTTTTCAACCATTTTTGCTTGTGCTAGTGCTCCCATAAATGAATGGATTTTTTGCAATATGAGATTTAATGCCATAACTCTAATTTGTATTTTACTTTTTATTGGTGCAGTTGGGAAATCTGCACAGATAGGATTGCATACTTGGTTACCCAATGCAATGGAGGGTCCCACTCCTGTATCTGCTTTGATTCATGCAGCTACTATGGTCACTGCTGGTGTTTTCATGATAGCAAGGTGCTCCCCTTTATTTGAATACTCATCTACGGCTTTGATTGTTATTACTTTTGTATGAGCTATGACATCATTCCTTACGGCAACCACTGGAATATTACAGAACAATCTAAAGAGGGTCATAGCTTATTCAACTTGCAGTCAATTAGGCTATATGATCTTTGCTTGCGGCATCTCTAACTATTCGGTTAGAGTGGTGTTCCCACGCAATCGCTATCAGTTGTTCCTACGACATAGTCAATACGCATTGGAATCATGGCATCCCCTCCACCATAGTAAGAAGTAATGGGTCTACGCCCTGCTTTGATGCCCAGAGGAAGAAAAGCGAAGAAGGAAAGCATGCTCAAAGAAGGAAAGCTCAAGGTCTAGCTGAAATTCCAGAGCCACTACGAGCACTAAGTACAAAGCAAGACATATAGGTCTCATCTGATTCTTATGGGAAAAGTAGCCTGGGGATTGATTAAACACTCAGGAAATATTCGAATAAGTTATTTATTTATGTAGCTTATAATAAGTAATTTCTATATATAAGTGATTTATTTTAGAGTAGCAGGAGAAGAAACTAGATAGTAGCTGGAGAAGAAATATACCTCATATCTTTAGGCAAACATGATCGCTATGGATAGACATGGATGAGCATCTCTAACTATCTTATAGTAAGTAATTCAGTCAACTGGATAAGTAAAGGAAAGGTAATTCTTCGACTGGATGGAAATTCATGTCAATTCACCATAGGCTGGTATGAGGATGAGGATTAGAATTTCATTCCATTGGCTAGGAATCAGTAGGTATTGGCATACGTATATTCGCTCCAAGAATATACGTACACATGTCCCTCGGTGTGAGTTGCAGCAACACTCTGGTGGAAGTTATCCACCTATCGATGGTTAGAACAAACTGAAGCCGATTGAAGCATTCTTGATACATTATTGCACATCTCAAGCACAAATTGGATTTCATTGAGGAAACATTGCTCCACTGAGGCGCACCTTTTAGAGTGTTCTCTAGAGCCCTCTATTGGGATGGTGATGGTAATGAAGACCCCTAGGTGAAAATAGGGATGTCTCCTACGTTACCCATAATATGTGGAAGTATCGACGTAATTTCATAGAGTCTAGTGTGTATTTATTTCAACTTAGGTTATTCGTCTTTCCATCAATTGCTTTCGTCTTCTATCAAGGCAACGTGCCCTCCCTTCTACTACCAATCAAAGCAAGGAGTGTTCTTTTTGTCTTTTTGCTTGCCCAGCTAAGCTAATTAATCGAATGATGTGTATTTTCATATTAAGAGTTCTTAAAAGAACTCAACTCAAAGCCCAACCATCAAAAGGATGCTACAATGTTTGAAATTCTCAACTTAACAGCTGGTATTGATCATGAGCTTCAATGGATAGAGGGACATGAAAAAACTTAGATTTATCATCAGCATCTAGGAAATTTTGTACAGAAGTATTAGCATCTTTAGCAAAGGAAAACAAATGAGGCCACTGAACATTGAAAGGAACACCATGCCAAACATCTGACCAAAAAAGGAAAGTTGAGCCATCACCAATTGTGAAAGATGCCATCCCCTTGAAAGAATCGAGTAGTTTAAGGATATCCCTCCACCTAGAAAGAACCATTCCTATTGTTTACTGGAATTGTTTCATTATTGTAATGAGAATTCCAAATCAGCTGAACCCAAGGGATATCACATTTGTTGAAAAATTTGTGCAAATGCTAAAGCAGAAGACTTTCATTCTGAATCTGCATATCATGAACACCCAAACCACCATTTTCTTTGGAATTGTAGACAAGTTTCCAAGCTGCTTTGGGTGGCTTTTTGGAGTTAATATCAGATCCCCTCCATAAACAGTGCTTCCTATATTTATCTATTTGCTTAATCATAGTTTTTGGCAAAAGATAGGTGCACATGGTATATGTAGGCAAAGCACTAAGGACTGCATTTGTCATCTGTAATCTACTAGCATGGCTCAAGAAAGATGAAACAGTTACCAACCTTCTTTCATATTTAGATACTAGAGGCCAAAAATCAGACACTGTTGGCTTTGTGAGACTTAGGGGTAAACCAAGATATATAAAAGGGAATGAGCTAGTGGAACAACCAAAAGTATTAGCCAAAAGATTAAGCTTGTGCTCATTGATATTAATTGGGACCATCATGGATTTAGCATAGTTAACTTTCAAACTAGTAGACTCAGCAAAAGAGTTAAGGATAGCCTTGAGAAACAAAAGTTGCCTTGTGTCATCTTGCATGAAAATTAAGGTATCATCTGCATACTACAAAATTGGGAAATCTTGATCAAATGGTAAATCAACTGGTAAAGTAAGTGAACCTTGGTGCTTTGCTGCATTGAGAATACTTTGTAGGAAGTCAGCTGCTAAGGCAAAAAGGAGGGGGATAGTGGGATCACCTTGTCTAACACCATGTTTATAATGAAAAACTTTTCCAGGCACCCCATTGAGAAGAATAGTTGAGGTACCAGACCCAAAGATCATCTTCATCCAAGTGATCCATCTATCAGGAAAGCCTTTACTCTGCATAATCTGAATCATAAGCTCATGTTCCACCTTATCAAAGGCTTTCTCAAAGTCTAATTTCAAAATGATGATCTCATTTCCTGATTGATGACAAAGATGCAGGTACTCCAAAGACCAAGCTAAGCAATCTTGTATAGATCTAGCTTTAATGAAACCATACTGGTTTTTGTGACCAAGTCTTGGCATAGCACACTGGAGTGTATTGGCTAGAATCTTGGTAAGGATCTTAATAGAGGTGTTAAGTAAAGAGATGGGTCTAAAATCTAAAATGTTTACTGCATTATCATGCTTAGGGGATCAGGGTGATGTGAGAACCATTCAAACTCTGAAGGCAAATATCCCCATTGAAGATGGAGGAGCACAAGTTATAAAAATCATTGGAAATAATATGCCAACATCTCTTTAAAAAATATGTGTTAAAACCATCGGGGCCTGAGGCTTTGTCAGAAGGGAGGTGCTTAACCACTAAGTCAATCTCATCTTTAAGAATTGGGTTTACCAAAAAGGAAAGATCATTGACTGGATGTATAAAGGTAGGCAAATGAAAATTTACACTCTAAAAAGAGGAAACCCCCTCCTCTCTTTAAAAGGATCCCAAATCAAGTTTGCCTTAGCACTGTGCTCAGTAAAAGATTGGCCATCAGAATTTTCAAGAGTAGTGATCAGATTTCTCCTAAATTTAATGGAAGCATTAGCATGGAAAAATTTAGTGGAAGCATCCCCTAAGGTTGTCCACTTAATAGAACCTCTTTGCTTCCAATAAATGTGCTGCTGCCTAAGCAAATTAGTAAGCTTTTGCTCTAAAATTTTCTTAAAGTTCCATTCAGAGATGGATAGATCTCTAATTCTTCTAGATACAGAAAAAAAGTTAAAACTAGCTTGACATTTTCAATAGCCAGTTTTAGATTGAACAAGTTTCTTTGCTAATCTTTCAGAACCCTTCGCAAATTCTTGAATTTAGCAGTGATGACTTTGGCCATGTTAGTTTCATTAACTAAAGAAGCCCAAGTATGTTGAACCAAAGGCATAAACTCTTCATGTTCCATCCAATAGTTTTCAAACCTGAAAATACTTGTCTTTGGAATAGCAGTCAAAATTGTTATGACACATGGGGTATGATCAGAGGTTTCATTGACCACAGAAGATGCAAAGGTGTTAGGATAGGTGACTAGTCCAGAGAGCAGAAGTAAAGAACCAATCTAACCGTTCCAAAAGTGGGGATAACTGTTTATTTGACCAAGTAAATCTTCTACCCTTCAGGGGGAGTTCAACTATGTAACACCCTCGGTGTTATGCCCTAAATAAATTACTACGTGATAATGCATGTGATGGAATGAATAGACAGGAGTATTGCAACCTAAAATGATCAATAAAAATGTTAAATGATAAGCTATTCCATAACACATATGTATCAAGTAGGGTTTAAAACTAATTTTTATTGAACAAAAATACTATATAACATATATGTGGCACTTAAATAAAGTTTGGAGTATGAGCTTTGTAGATGACAATGAAATACTTGTTGTAGAAAATAACATTGCTAGCTAGTGTCTCCAATAGCTTAGAAATGGGACTTGAAATCAAAACTAGCTTAAAGACTTAGAAAATTCTTGAGTTTAAAAATAGTTTGACAGCATCAGGGTTTGTGAATTTATTCTGAGAAATCTAGTTAAAGATTAGTACTATGTTTTAGTTCTTAGGGGTAGCCTAATATGCTCTCTTGAGCATGGTGAAGGTGGCTTGGTTCCAAGATCATTCGTTTAGTTTTTACGGGTGCTTTAAGATTCATGCACACACTCAGGCTTGGGCCGTCAGGCCTGGACGCGTTGTCACCGCGCGTGGCCGCACACTCGGCGGCCAAGGCCATGCTCGGTCTGGTCATGACTTGGCTATGGCTTGGCCACCCTTGGCCGCAGCACCTACTGCAAGCCGCTGGTCACCACGCTCGGTGACCACCCTGCCCCACCCACTGCTACATTACTGTCGCTACGGCCCCGCATCCTCACGGTGCTGCTGCCCTCCCTGCTTCGCATCGTGGTGCAGCTACTACCGGTGCTGTTGCCTCACTATCACATCTGTGCCTTCATCTGCACCCCTACCCCACTGCTGGCCCGGTTTGGTGGTCGCCGCAGCCGCACGCACGTGGTAGAGCTCGCTGTTGCCTTACCATTTATGGCACTATGGTCGCACAGGCCATGCCGGTCATGGACGTGCGCGCTTGTCCTTGGCGCCTGCGCGTGGGCCTCCATGATCACACCGACCGCATCACGCCAAGGTAAGGTCGAGCCTGAGCCCAACTGCCATGCCTCGTCTCTCTCTTTCTCTCTTTCTCCCTCTACCGCAGCCATCGAGCCACGCCATTAAATTTGTCAGGGAGAGATCATCTCAAGTCGATTCGTCAGCGTCACTGGCTCCATCATCAAGCTGCCTAGCTACCCATCCCCACTCCGCCTTGAATGGTGCTCGGTCGAGCTTCAATTTTGGAGCTTTTCCCGCTACCGTGCTGATAAGGTCGAGTCCGCCCATCACCGAGGGCAGCTCCCATCTGACCACCTCGGACCCTAATTAGCTGCACCGCTAGACTCGCCTCGAACCCCTCCTCACCATGCGCACTTGAGTTGCACCCCTACTGCTGTCCCAACTGCTACTAGATGTAGTCATGTCCGCCAGTGGCTCGACAGCTGAGCTCACCACACATATGTGGCCAGCCTTGCTCGGGGCATCTCCGACCGAAACCATTGCCTCGGTCAGGGTCCTTGGTGAGTCGCTAATGCTCACCCGCTACCTCTACTGCCCCCTTAGCACCAGTGGCTCACTAGAAATTTGTCATCGCCACCGTAGGTTGCCCGCCTGACAGTGGAGAAGTCACCCTACTTCGTCTCTGGTCTCCTGAATCGCTGCCCATTATTGCGTGCTGGCCCGTAGGTGAGCATCGGTCCTCTAGATGGGTCAAGGGAGTCCCTAGTTGGTCGACGTAGTGGCCCAGTGCCAGTCAATGCCACACCAGCAAGCACGGAGGTGTCGAGGACCTGCTCGATGTGAAGACGGGTTAATACAAGGGCCTTCTTGCATAAACATTGTCTATAGAAATAGTGTGCATAGTCATCGTGTTAATAGAGGATAGCGCGGGGGTGTTTCTACAAAAGCACCATCGCGTGGGGGCTTCTCCGCCAGTGGGCCTGACCTCGCAGTGGGCCGAGGAAGCGAGCCACTGCATGCGCGCGTGCCGTGTCCGTGTGGGCCACGCTGTGTGGGCCGCGCGGAAGATTGGTTTTCCTTTTTCTAGGAATATGTGAATGGTTTTCTAATTTAATTTTGGAAATTAATATAAAATTATGTTGGTGTCCAAAAATTGTTGATATATATACATGTTAGTTTCTAAAATTGTGATCTATTTGTTAGTGTATTTAGTTCATATATATACATGTTGATACTAGGAGCTATTAAATCGTTTGAAAGTGCTTCATATTATTAAAATGAATCATTATAGGAATTTTCATGGTAATTTGGTGATAGCTTTAGTGCTGAAAATTTTTATGGTAGCTTCATTGTATTATTATGTGCTCACCATAATTTTTGTAGCTTTAGAATAGACAAAGCATTAGGGTAGTTAAATGCTCTTTGTTTCAATATACATTAAATCATTAGTAGAAATAAAGATATATCCTTCATTTATAAAGCTAGGTGTTTGTTAGTTGAACCCAACACTTTGCTTGGTAAAGATGATAGTTAGCTTAGTACCTTAGTCATTACAGCTAGCTTAGTAGCTTAGTATGTGTATTCTTAGTTTAAGAGTTGCTGTTGCCTAAATGCTAAGTATTGCATCATCATCACATGCATGTAGAGAATGAGTTGGTGGAGATCAGTAACCACCGGCGATCACGAGTTCGAGGAGATCATCGAGGAGTACGAGGAGGAGATTCTTGTGTAGGAGGAGGTCCCAGAGCCGCCACTGACTAACTCAGCTAACACCGCGCCTGCCCTAAGGCAAGCCCCGGTGCATAACCTCTATTTTATAATTCACCTGTATATATATATATATATATATATATATATATATATATATATATATATGTATATATATATGTTGTGCATTTACGTTACAGGAATTTTATGGAAACCACATGCATAGATATACTTGTCCTAAGAGTCTTACTAGAGCAGGTTCAAGTAGATGCTATGCTTAGGTCATCGGTAGCGTGAGTAACTTTCCATTGCTCACAATAGGGGATTATTATTACTCTCATAATAAAATGATGAAAGAAAAATGGAGATAGGGCAGGGATATGGTATGGGTATTGGTGGGTGTAACAGGTTTTATTCTGCGGCCAACGGGGCTTAGCTTGATTATACTGTTTTCCCTGTTCAGTGTCGATTAAGGACCGTCCGTTGCTGTGGATAGGTAGTCAGGTCACAGACTTATTATCCTGAGCACAAACTTGCTTATGGGAGCAGGAAGGCTCGTTATACTCTTCTCATGAGTTTTCGGCTCTTTTCAGGACCGACTGAATTGGAGGTGGGGAAAGGTGGAGGTCTAAGCACCATATTGAGATAGGGTCTCAAGTGTGGGGGCTTAGAGTCCTAAGTTTGGACGGGGACCTAGACCCCATGATAGGAGTGGAATGGGTTGGTCTTGTTTATGTCTGGGGTACAAACTGGGGCGTGTGTTTCGAGGTACCCAGCTGGGATACATTGGTTTGTGAATCACCAGTTTCTGTGAGACGGTATGACTTGACTGTGGTCTAGCACCGTAGTAAGAACTAGAAGATGAAAGATGACTGAAATGGTTCTGATTGCTCAACTCTTGCTTGAAAGTAGAACAGGTGCTTACCTAGAATGGTTAGCTAATGAAGTAATCATGACCGCTAATAAAACTTGACTATAAGAATGAACTATGAGTAATGCTTTCCACAAACAAAAAGAAAATAGCAAACCCATATTACCTATCATATCCTTGAGAGTAGGGAAACTATTTCCACTAGTCAGATAAGTCTTGCGAGTACATTATATACTCAGGGTTTATTTTACCCCTATTGTAGGTGCAGCTTGAGGAGTAGCTCTTGTGTAGAGGATTCTTCTGGTGGGCTCGACGAAATTGTCTGATGTAGCTAACTTTCGGGGAGCTTAGTGTCTAGTAGAAGACGAACGCCTTGAAAGCATGTTATTTCAGGTGGTTCTGCCACAGGTGGTATCGGAGCCAATAATAAGTCTACGAGTTTAAAAACTTTTTTCAAAATCTAAAATTTGACCAACAAAAGCTTTGTGAAAAGTAGGATGTGATAAATTATGTAAATAAGTATAAGCCCTAGTGGTATGGTCTATCTAGGATAGTGGCACTAGTTTTATCTAATCAATCTCCTATAGGTACACTAACTTCCGCTGTGTAAGAATCGTTTAGCGTATGGGAAGTGAGTGTGCGTTGTGCCAAAATTATATATGAATGCCTCTATATTCCTGCTTGAGCGAACGAATAGGCCGATCCATGCATCATGAAAAGAGAATCTTGCTTAAACTAAACTCCCCCACAAGATAATTTTTGGATAGGAAATTGATAGGATAATAAATAAAGAGAAATGCTTTAACTCTAAAGGAAAAGTTCTCGCTTGTAACCATTTATCAGGGCCTTATCATCTCTCTAGTCGTTTGTTTCTAAGTATGGAGGCCTCGTCCCTAACGGTGGGTTCCTATCTATTTATAGATGAACCTGAGGTCTGGTCGTGGGAGCACCAGTGCTAGGATGGGCCATGGTCTTGGTGAAGACCAAGGCGAAAAATGGTCATGGCGATGATCATGGCAATGCCAATGGGGAGAGCCACGAGGCCCCACTCCTTGGTCCTCCTCCTCTGCCACCACCATCGCCTCTGATGACCTATGCCGAGATGATGGCTGAGATAGTTGGCGGCTCATCACGAGTTAGCTCATGCCCTAGAGATGCCGGCACAAGCTATTGGTGGCTTCGTCAGTAAAGGCCCTGGTGGCAATGGCAGGAACGGGGGTGGTGCCCATAGTCCTGAGAGGCCCTGTTCCTATCAGGACTTTTTAGGGGACACATCCACCCATGTTCACGCTGACTACTGAGCCTCTAGGACACGGAGCATTGGCTTTGTATTCTAGAGCAGAAGTTCCTAGCTGCTCAATGTGACTAACGAGCAGAAGGTGTGTTTTGCCGCACAACAGCTTCTAGGATCTACCAGTGCTTGGTGGGACACTTTCAATGTCATGCAGCCTGTGGACCACCATGTGACTTGACGGGAGTTTACCACTACTTTCTGTTAGTACTATATTCCTACTGCTTTGCTGAATAGGAAGCTGTCCGAGTTTCTAGAGTTAAAGCGAGGAAACAACACTATGATGGAGTATGTGAACAAGTTCAACCATCTTGCACAGTATGTGGGGACTCATGTGGATACTGATGAGAAGAAGATGGACAGTTTCAATCATGGACTCTTTTGCATCTTGCAAGAGAAGTTATATACAGGGGGCTATCAGACCTTTGGTGCTTTGACGAATGCTGCCATTGCTATGGAGGGACTTCAGCGTGACTCTCAGGCTGAGTGGAAGCGCAAGAGGGTGATCACTAGGTCTTCTAGTCACCCATAGTCTTAGAAGGTATGGGTTGTGAGGAGGATGTCCTATCACTCTTCGGGTGGACAGTCGTCTCACTAGACTCACCAGGCATCTCCCACTCAGTACCGCGCACCTACTCAGCAGGTGCAGCAGCCTCAGGGACAGCAGGCTCTGCCTTATCAGGGACAGGGGAATAAGCCAGGTGCTTGTTTCAAGTGTGGCAAGGAAGGCCACTATGCTCGTGAGTGCCCCAGAACCAGCTTACTCAGTCTTCTCAGCCTTCAGCCAACTCTCATTTGGTCAAGAGGACTATCATAGGAAGAAGGTGCCCGTGAGCCGCCCGGGACATGTTAACTTCACTGAGGCTGAGGAGATCTCATAGGGAGAGCCTATGATGGCTGGTATGTTCACCATTGATTCCCACCCAGCATATGTATTATTTAATTATGGTGCATCACATTCATTCATGAGTATAGTAATGCTTTTTGCAAAAAGGAAATCTAGCAAACCATAAAACTTATCATATCCTTTGGAGTTGGGAAATTATTTCCACTAGTTGGGTAAGTCTTGCGAGTACATTGTGTATTCAGGGTTTATTTTACCCTTGTTGCAGGTGTAGCTTGAGGACTAGCTCTTATGTAGAGGATTCTTCTGGTGGGTATAGATGGATCCTTGTATCATTTCCGCTAGATGTTTATTTTCATTCCGCTGTTTAATTATCGCACTCTGAACTCTGGTATTGTAATAAATCATTTCTAAGAACTCTTGTTGTATGAAATGGACTAAGTGTTGTAAGCTCATACTCATTATTGGATCCTGACGGACAAAACATGGATTGTTTCGAGTTCTCCCTTAGGGTGGGCTCGATGGAACTGTCCGATGTAGCTAACTTTTGGGGTGCTTAATGTCTAGTGAAAGACGAGCGCCTCCGCAAGCATGTTATTTCAGGCGGTTCTGCCATAAACTAGACCAAGAGCACTAATAGCTTCATTGAAGAGGTACATTTCAAGATGGCCACCTCCAGGTTTATTTCTATCATTTGGGTTTCTATAAAGATTAAAGTCACCCACTATCAACCAGTTAACAGTATCAGGCATGTTGATGTTCTTAAACCATTGCAGAAAAGCCTTCTTTCCAAGAGTAGTGCAGGGTGCATATATGTTTGTGAGAATTCAAGGTTCATTATTATGATTAGAGACAAATTCCACAGACACAGTACTCATTCTCAAAAACTTTAGAGCCAGAAAACAAATTACACTTCCAGATGATGATTGAGCCACCAGAAGCTCCAACAGATGGAATGAATTCAAAAGAGTCAAAAGAAGGAGGACAAATCTTTTTAATAAACATAAAATCAAAAGTTTGCTTTTTTGTCTCCTGAAGACAAACTATATCACAATTGCAGTTCGTTATCTCTGTTAGCATCCTATTTCTTATCAGAATTTATTCCTCTAACATTCCAACTAAGGACAAACCAAGATCTAGTTGACATTGATTAAACAAAAGGCAAAAGATAGAAGATCCTATGCAGCTAGGTACTAGGATCTGTAGCTCCATTCTTGGAGCTATGGCTAGAGGAAGGGCTAGCTTGGTCTGAAGAATTTTGGCTTGCTGATGAGCCAGCTTTCTTGCTTTTCACAAACTTCTTCTTCTTTACAGCAGGAGTGAGGTCTATAGGATTGATGCCGCAAAAGGATGCCACCAAATTTCTAATGACCTTGGGAGAAATAGTGGGTGGCTTAGCTGCACAACCCAGACAGTTCTTATCCTTGCAAGAGGTGGGTGAAGACTTGAACCCCTTATTGATTAGCTTCAGTCTCATGCTTCTTCTGACACAACAAATTAACAATACATCATCTACATCCACGATATCAATTCAGTAACAACCCTTTAGTTACTCTGAAACAAACATTCAGATAACATTCAGTCCATAGGACCTTGTGTCGTGGTGCGGACTTGCCAGAAGCGTTGGCCGGTAGCTCTATGAGAACAAAGTGAAGATGCTGGTGTTGAACCAAGTGCAGTTGAAAGCCGGCAGTGGCTGGTGCAGACCTCGACTTCTATAGTTCCATGTCAGCAGCAGCATGGTTCCTATGGGAGGGTGAATGTGAGGAAGGAGTGGAGCGGTGGTAGAGGAGGCTAGCTCGAGGACGAGGACCTGCTCCACCCCTCCTGCGCACATGTCAAACGGAACTCGTTTCACCTGCGAATGAGCTTCCTGCCACTGAGCCGTGGCCGCCTGACCGTCGAAGACTTGCGAGCTAACAACGATAATGGAGAAGAATATGCCATCAGTTATTGAACTAGACCATTATGGGCCTGGCCGCACATGGCTACTCATTAGCAAAGGTTGGCCTCTTCATGGCTTGTCGTCCACACTCCATCTGAACTCTAACGTAGAGCCGAATATGTTAGAGGATCTCGTTCCTGTTTCAAACGCGTGTTTCAAGTGATTTATCTGTCTTTAGACATATGTTACATATGTTTCATCTGAATATTTTGAAAGTAGATCGAGTGTTGCACGGCGCCGATGGCTGGCGGAGAGCGGTCTACCGCAGGGCTTCGGCTCCTACCTCACGCCTTCCTCGCGGCGCGCCTCGCCCTCCCTTTTGTCTCCCTCCCCTCCCTTCCTTTTCCTCTATCTCACCAGTGGCAGTTCGAGCTCAACCTGAGCGGGATGGGCGCGGGACGAGGGAGCTGCATGTGTCGGAAGCAAGCGCGGGAACTCCGTCCGGATGGACACCATCTCTAGAGAAGGATGGGATCGGGGTGGAGGGAGCTATGTGCGTCACGATAGGAAACAGGATGCAAATGCGGGCGTCCGAGAAATTTGGATAGGTGATTGTTTGAAAAGCCTGGTTTTGTTTCCTTTCTTTTCTTTCCTCGTGGGGCCCGCACCTTCTTTTCTCCTTTCCTTTGTTTTTAAACAAGAGATATTTTATTTGTATGGCCTTCAAAAAATACATCTTCGTTTCATGGCCTTATTTTTTTTAACTTATCTGTATGGCCTGAAAACAAAAATCTCTTTCCTTTTATGGCCTTCCATCCAATTCAGCCTATTGATGGTGTTAAGTTCGGAGTAAAATGACCATTTTACCCTAGACGAAAAAAATAAAGTGCAGAGTTTAGTTTGTCTGTTTTAGATTTAGAGTAATATTATGCAAATAAAGTCACATGTAATAGTATGTAAATTGCAGTTTTAGGGCGGCTTGTACGCGATTAATATGCTGCTGAAACTTTATATTATTTTTTTGAACATCTTAATGATCTCAAATGAAAAACATGAAACTAAAGAGTTGTATATCCCATTGAGAGCTACAACTTTCATATAAAGGCCCCTGTTCGGCTTGCTGAAACTTGGCTGAAAACACTGTTTTGGCTGAATTGCTGTGAGAGAAAAACAATGTTCCGGCTGAAAAAAGAAGTCGAACAAACCGGTTTGAAGGTAAGCCGAACGGGCCATAAAATATTTCTATTTCACACCATATAAGAAGAGATGACAAGTGCTTGCATGCGATTAATATACTGTTGAAACTTTATTTAATTTTTTTGAGCATCTTAGCTAACTTAAATTAAAAAACTCAAAACTTAAAAATTGTAGATCCTGTCGAGAACTATGATTTTCATAAAAAACATCTTTATCTCAGATTATATAAAAAGATATAATTTTTCTTCTGAACTTTATTTTTTTCGCCAGAGTAAAATTTACCCTACATTTAACACCGTAGTATCCTGAATTGGACAGAAGGTAAGTTAAATAAAAATTGAGGCATAGAAAGAAGATGTATTTTTTGAAGGTGATATATACATGTAAATATCTCTTTGAACAAACCCCTTTCTTTGTTGGCCAGCGCCACAAACCGCCGCCGCCGCGCCCTGAGGTCACCTAACCCTAGAGCCGCCGCCCGTTCGCTCGCCGAGCTCCTCCGCGCCGTCGCACCGCCCTCACCGTGCCCCGCGCGCTCCCTGCGCCGGCCGCTTCACGCGATCGTGCGCTCATGCGTGGTCGTCGTCCTCCTCGGCCCCGGCATCACTGCGGCGCGACCTGGCTGCTGCAGCTCCCCTCTAGGGTTTGTGATCCCCCTGCAGCTTCTTTATCTCGTTCAAATTCAAATCATTCCTGAACCAAACCCTAGCATCTTTTCACCTGTCTCGGCACTCTGTTCTTCCTGCAGTGACTCGTGTGCTTTTTGTTGCTCATCCCTGTGCCGTTCTTCCTGCAGTGACTCGTGTGCGTGCTTGCTGTTGCTCATCCCTGTGCCGTGCTCTTCCTCTTGGTAAGATAGCTATGCCCCTCGTTTCAATTCTTAAACAAATTGCTTGCTGTCTAGGATATTCGAAATCGAGCACCCAAACCCTAGCTTAAGCTATTTGTATTCAGATATGATCTAATCCAATTACTTAAGGGCTTGTTTGGATGCCCATGTATTTACCTCAACCCACATGTGTTGAAGTGGATTGGAGTGGAGATTAAACTAAGTTCACTCCGATGCACTCCAACACATGTGGATTGAGGTAGATACATGATCCAAACAAGGCCTAAGTGTAGTATACATGTCCTGTTCACAGAAACTTCGATTCTGTTTTCTTTTTTACAAAAATTATTGGGTGTACAAGTGTATACCCATGTCCTTTACTGTATCTGCCCTTGTATTATGGATATTAACTTGGTTTTTTGCAAACATTATCGGGCATACATCCGTGTCCTGTACTGGGTCGACTCTTGCTGTGATGGCCAGGTTTTGAAATCAGGTTAGATCTGCACACACGATGGAGACTGAGGCGGTCTCGAACGATTGCCTGTTGGGTCCTGTCACTCTCAAAAAGAGAAGCAGCATGAAATTGAAGAATAGGATGATGATGAAGATGAAAAGTCTCTCTTCCTTTCTCGACGAGGAGAAGGAGAAGTATGGCGAGGAAGATAACGAAATCATTATATTTCGTCAACACTGGGAAAGACGTTATGCCGATAGTTACGGTTCGTTTGAGAGCACTAGTAAGTCAATCAAACTCAGTCTAATTACATCTCAAATATTTAATAATATTGCCTATATTGATTTATTTAGTTGAGGGGTTTTCTAGTTTGATGTAAAGCTGACTTTATATTTCTATTATACAAATGGCATGTGCTATTTTCTATGTATATGTCGGGTCTAGCATGGTTAAACTTCTTTTTATCACATTGTGCTTGTGTTTCTGGGGTTCTCTACAAAATTTTCTTTTTGGCTAGAATATATTGTTGTATGCAGAATTAAACATCTGCCTTAAATATAAGCGATATGTGATGCACCTTTTCTATCAACGGACCCTTTAACTTATGGAATTCTTGTTGTAGCTGTTGTGCCCCCCATGCTCTACACATTTGGATCCATCCCAAAATATGCTATCCCAGACAATGGAATGCAGATTTTCTATGTTAAAGTCGCCCAGATCAAAGAGGAGGAGGGTCTTGACTGGCCACTACATGTGTATGGCTTGATTGCCACCAGGGATTCTATCGATCCTAGACGCAATCTTATTTTCTACCGCACTAGGGATAACTGCCAAACTATAACTGAAGGGGTATGTGCCATCTAAGTTCCCTTTTCTGCTTCTCAGCTTTTTTGATTCTATTATATATATTTTGTTTTGTTCACCTCTGTATGTATTTTGCTTGTTAATAATTGTCGCACTTTTTTCTTTACATTTGAATTTGCAAGAAACAATTCAACCGATCGAGAATGCACACAAGCGCCCACCCATGATCCGATCCGACTACAATTTTTTTCCACCAGACTGCACGGACGTTGTGCCCACCATAGGCCGTGTTTTTTTCCCAAGCCCTCGCCACTAGTTGGTTTTAATTTTAGGATGGGTGGACGACGTGGAGTGGGCCATGGCCGCTAAACAGGAGCGACCATGCAGTTTAGTTTTTCTTAGTGAATGTAAATATTGTTAGAGGTAGATAAGGCAACAAAAAGTAGTCAACTAGATTGTAAAGATGTCCAGCGCATATACGAATTACAAAACAGATGCGTATTAATACACAGCATTCTAGTTAGTTGATGATATCCTAACAAGTATAGTGTACATTTCTTTATTCAGGGGAAAATATAATTGTTTCTGCCATGGGCCATGACATCAAGATTTACAGTTACCTTTTTAAAAAATGACCTATAGTTTGAGTACTCATTTGTGAAAACAAAACAACTAGTCCAAAGGCATAAAAAGTAAATGAAGTGGTCTGATCACACAAAAAATAACATGTATGGGCACAAAAAATGATAGCTTGATCACAAATGTGTCGAGAAAAAGTTCTAAATAAATTTGTCCATTTACATAATATCATGCCCGAGCACAAAAGGCTTTTTTTTAAAAAAAATTTATGGCCAACACAACTATAAAAGGCTCTCTGCGCAATCACAAATATTTGGATCTATCTGTTTGTCACCCCATACAACCATAAAAAGCTCCAGGCCCAGGCACCAAATCAGCCATGTGATTTCTCCATTCTAGCATATTACTGGTCTATGTTTCCATTTAGCAGATCAACTCTGAATGACTTTCTGTTGACACCATCAAATGTGCTAATTTAGCACCACACAAAACTTCCTCAAACTCAATATGAATAATCCATGATTCACTTCCTTTGGATACTCACCTACCAGAACAAACATTGATCAGCAAAGAATAGTGTTTATACAAGAAAACAACCAAAAGCATAGGGGAATGTCAGAAGCATTATATAGATGAAACAAGGCATAATATTCAGACAAACTTTGTGTCATGAGCCATAACTTTTTTATGTCCAAAGTTTCAGAACATTTGGAACAACTAGGAAAGTATATTGATCCGAACATATTTTCTCATATACCAAATTATCATTCACCACAAGAATTCATTTTTAACCTACAAATTTGCTTTATTCTAGCCATAAAGAAACATTTCTACAACATAGATCCTAGTGATCGAATTTATTTCTAACCACATAATTTCATTGCTTGAACAACAAATATTGTTTCTTGTCTCAGATACACATACTTGTGACTATATGTATTATTAACCATAAAAATTCAATTTTCAAACCACATTGATTCCTGAGTTTGATCCACAAATACTTACGCCCAAATTTCTTACCATAAAAATTCATTTGTCAAACCACAAGTATAGATTCCATCCCAAAGAGTACTATCAAATAAGTAACGGTGTGCTTAGTGGCTGCTTATCTGATAGACTGATACTTGTATGGACCTTGTAAGGGAAGATATTGTGGTGCTGAAAATTTTGAATATGCAAATAACAAACCTGAAACAAAAAATAAATTTTTTTCCAGCCCCAGCTGCCAGCTGCCTGCTTGTGATTATGCATGAGGTCGTAGGTAGAGTAGTACAATAACCAGCAAAAACTGCAGCAAGCACCATCTGAATAGGCCTCAACAAAATATCAGTGGTTCTGCGACTTCTGCCATGAAATATGTTTAGGATCTTATCAAGATAAGAAACTGTACATGGTAGGCTCAGAAATAGGATAAAATATATCTTATATCTATAGGTCCATTGGTCCAGTTACAAAAGATCATCATCTTTACTAGTGTGAAGTCAACAAAAATAGCAGTTTTAGGGGCCGTTTAGTGGGGATTCGCCAATTCGCCAACAGCTCCCGAAGCTGTTTTGCCTCTTTACTTACCAAATGGCTCAAAACATATCTGCTCTTCCCATGAATCTCCTGAATGAAGGGCAGGCCTGGTGCAGTGGTGAGAGCTGTCTCACTGAGTCACCAGGTCGTGGGTTCGAAGCAGCCTCTCTGCAGTTTTGCGGGGGGAAGGCTTGCCTCGGTTTTACCCTTCCCCAGACCCCACTCATGTGGGAGCCTCCGGCACTGGGTCTGCCCATGAATCTCCTGAATACACGACACGAGGCGGTGGGGTCTGGTGAAGCAAAAAAAAGCAGCTCCTCCCAGCTCCCTTGACTTGCCTGCAAGCCAAATACAGTTTTGCCGTCTCGCCCGTGCTGCAGCGGTGGCGCGGGAGCGGAGCGTTGTGCTGCAAGCGGCAGCGGCAGCGGCAGCACGTGGCCCGGTTGGCGCCCCCTGGCACCCAGGGTGTGGACCGGGCTGTGACAACCTAATTACAGTGGGGCTTAGGAATGGAACTGCTGCCACCCAGGGTGCCATAAAGTATCTCACATCATATGCTCTTATTAGTTTATTCTTTGTATGGTCTACCAATTTTTTTGTTTGTTTTTTCTTGGAATAAACAAAACATCGCTAGTTAGAACTTTTTGTAAGAACTGGCAGGAGTGCTAATAAATTATTAGAGACGAGAGAGTTATCAATTGGTTAATAATTGATGGTGCTTGCAGGTTCCCTTTTTGCAGTTAACTGGCCCATCTCGTGCAGTTGTGTTAATTGATCCAGTCAGGTTTGAAGTCCAACTGAAATCAAAGGGCAGGACCGAGTCTGAAGATAAAGTGATCTGCTTCGATATCTTGAATACACAGCATGCTTCTGGCTATGTGGGATATTGTCCTCCTAGGATATTTACAAGTCATTTATGCTTCAACCAAAGCAAAGTTGAGTTTGCATTTGCAGTACTTGCTCGATCAGTTGAGGCTACCATCCGTATTGAAATTGTTGATGGTGCTTGGCCAGAACATCTCGGGGGACATGTAACAGCTCGCACGGCTAGTATCCATCATGAGGGTATTGTACTTGCAGATTCTGGAGGTGGAAAACTGTCTGTCAGTGGTTCTGGTGTGATTGAGCTTTCAAGACGGGTTGTTTGTGTTGAATTAAGTGGAGAACTGGAAGTTGATGTTGCGGCCTTTCGAGTTGTTCATAATATTTACTCAGATGCTGCAAAAGGTTCCGTTGTTTTCACACCTAAAAGGGCTGCAATCAGTTATGACACATGTGATCTAGGCTTCTGTAAGCTGGGAGTCACCGTTGCTTGGTCTCTTGTTGCACAAGTTGATGATATGCCATGGGGTCCCACTGCACGGGGCTGTAGCCTGTAGCCTGTAGAAACGCCACTGTTTCATCTCAAGTGCCTGTTCATCTGGACCTAATCTATTTAGCTATTTTTGGTTGTTATAGGGACAAATAAATTTTCAGATGTATTGTTATATATATTATGTAGTTTGTAACGCTGCGTCGTGCTTGTCCTGCTGTGTGTCATTATGTAACATAACTGTTAATCTGTTATCAGTGAGTGCTTAATTCCTTTTCACCATGGTTTGCTTGGGCATTCGTTCGGTCTAGTTCCATGCTGCATTTTTATCAGTGACTCGCACGGCTAGTTTTCATCTTGGGAGTTTTCATCGGCAGTGACGGCAATCTGTCCACGAGTCAAGACTGCCAATCAATGTTCGGTTGTGTTATAGCCGGTGCACAGGGACGTTTCGCGTGGTGCGATGCAAACTAGGCCTGTACATGGTGATGTATAAATACTTAGCATATTCCAGTTACCATCAGATGTCCACCATTAATTTTGAAATTGTGCAAAGGTGAAAGGTGAAAAAAGTACATTCTAGAGAACCTGTCCAATCTTGTCAAACTTTCTTATTATGAAAAGGTTAATTGATTTTACAGATTATGCATTTGGAAGCATCGTCAGGGATTGTTGAGAGTTATTTTTGGTACTCCTGTAAGCACAAATTGCCGGTTGATTATGTCACATGGTAAGTAGGTTGTATGGACGTGCACACCATTTGACATTCCAGAATTAATGTCGGTCTCTATGTACAAACGGTTTAACTATAGTCAAGAAAAAACACACTCATCTTATGCAATCAGTTGCATGATATAGCTTTGTGTTCAATACTTGAACATCTCAGGTGCGCCGAGTGCAGTCCCTTGTGGAGACCTTGGACAAGCTGAAAGCAAGAAATGCAAACCGCTTCAGCGATCATAACAAAGCTGTTCAGTGACAACGTAGTGGGAGACGTTTGAGAACGGCATGTTGGCGTGGGCAGCTTGAGCGCTCCCCCGCCGCGTGTTCCTTCGACGCAAATCAACACTGACTGGGAGCAGTTCGACTAGGCTCAGGTGAAGCTATTGTTGTATCATGAAATTTGTGAGACCGGTATGGACATTCGTCAAACTATTGTAGTTCGGTTGCTCATGGGTAATGAAATTTGGTTAGTCCATGGTGGAAAAAAGGCAGTGAGGTGTTGTGTAAATGCACCACGTTTGATGCCTTTGGTGTCCCCACTGCATGTGTAGTACCAATGTACCATGAGAATTGCATCGCTCATTAGAGGATCATATTTCAATAATATGTTCCTGCCATTCGCATGATATTTATTGGCTGGGTTGTGCAAGGTTGATGACAACATCCCTGGCCAGATCCTTTACAGGACTAGCTTATGTATCCGTGAATGCTATTGTACCATGTACGCGCTGACGCTGTAGCTGTTCCGAAACTTTACCAATAACAGGTTTTCATGAATTCACTTCGGCATAGTGAAGGGTAACCATTGTATAGTTGCACAATGCAGAATGAAGTGACGAGCGCTTTTATGAAAACATCAAAGCCTACCTGTCTGGCCAAATCTAGTATGATAGGGCCAATTTGTCTATTGACAAATGATTAACTGAAGTTCATGTAATCCTGTTTATGTCACGTTTGATTTCGAAAAAATGATGATTTCATCCAATTCAGCGACAGCTAAAGAATGCTAAATTGCTTCTACATCTGAATGCATGACGCAGCAGTACACCGACCATGGCGTTTCTGGACGCCTTGTAAGGTAATCTGCTACAAACCTATAAAGTTACAACTCCTCTGGCTCCCATTCCGGCCAGCCGGTGATCCGCTGTCTCCTCCCTGACGCCGTTGCATCACGCGCGGGCCCTTGCCGCCTCGCGTTGCGTGTCACGTCGAACCTCTCGCCGTCGGCCCAGAGCGCCGTGTCGTCGCCGATCTGACTCCTGAGCTGGTCGTCGGGCATGCTCACCTGCACGAAAAGGCCAACGCCATGGAGGATGCCTGTGGTGACCACGACGTTCCAGGCGACGACGAAGAGGGCGCGCCGAGCTACTTGCCTAGACGGCGGGTCTCGTCCACCTTCTGTAGTACGAGTAGCTACTAAAAAACGTAAATGCGATATCCAATTCAACTATAAGCTCTAGCGTATAGTGTTAGGTTGATCTCCACCAATTGGCCCTTAGGCTCTTGATCCACGCCCTGATCGAGGGCGCTCAGCTTTTCTACTGCCTGATGGGCCCCCGTCGCGCAGCATCATAAAAGGACGGTGGCGTTTGGGGCACAAGACACGAGATTCACCGTAGCCACCAGTCCCACCGTGATGTTCTAACCCCAGTCCGATCTAGAAGGGGGAGCTATAAGCGACGAGAAGCGCCATCGCCATCGCCGTCGCCACTAGCACCGCGTCTGCACTGCTGCTACCTACGATGACCTAGCGGGCGCGTCTCTGCTTCCCCTACTACCACGACTCCGGTGGCCATGTCGTGGTGGCGTCGTGGCCGTGACTACGCATGGTGAGGTACATCACCAAGTCTCCCATTAAGCTAAGTATTATCCACTAATCTATGCCTAGAAATGCTTTAAGTTTCTATCAATGGTACCAGAGCCCAGGTTCTAGGGTGTAGATCTAGCAGATTGGGGTAGGAAATCGAGTAAAAATCAGAAGGAGATGAGAAAGATCTAATTCGGATCAAAGTAGAGGGTTCGATTCGAACCCTAACCCTAGAAGGGGAAGGAGAACAACAGAAGGGGTCTCGTTTTGAGAAGAACACGAAGCCTAACCCTAACCCGCGAAGAGCAGTCGGGGAAGATGAACAGAGGCAGAGGGTTGACCCGAACTCTAACCCTAACCCTAACACAGGGCAGCCGACACCTCCAGAGCTATGAGTTCCTATCCCTACCATAGTGGCTCTAGTTACCGGGATTACCGAGATGCTCCCGTCGTCTGTTGCATCTTCTAAGCCACCTCAGACAGTCACAGCGATAGCGACAGCTGCAGATGTGGCTCCACTTTCTACAGTGATCCTTCTAGAGTCACAGGCCGCACCAGCTACTGAACAGACCCAGACCGCTTCACCTTCAGTGCCAGCGATAGAGGGTCAGACAGCTCAGAGTTCAGGGTCAGAGGATGATGCTACACAGTTCCAGATCTCTCACCGCACCTCAGCGCCCGACTCGTCTGCTCCTGCCCCGCCGTCCGACCCTTAGGTTTTGGTGCTTGACGCCAAAGGGGAAGAGGGACCGAGTATGTTAGATCTAGGGGGAGCATTAGATCTAGGGGGAGCATTATGATTCATTACTTTTGGTTTGTTACTTTTGGTTCTTTATGTGTGATACATTATGCATTCATGTTTACCTTCATGCATTACATTACATACTTGTGATGGTGTAACTTATATGACATGTGTGCTCTCTACATTGATATACATTTATATGTCATGTCACTTGATTATGCTCATTTGTTTTGCTTCCGCGTTTTACTCCGATTCAAATGAGCTTTACTTCATGTACTTATGCTTAATTCATATCTATTGAGTACACCATGTTGGCTTGGGTCATATAAGCATGTCTAACCCCTTTGCTCTTATTGTCAAAAGCTTATATGAACCAAGCATGTTGAAAACCTCACTCATATCTTCTACATACTCGAGGTAGTGTTGTCATCAATCACCAAAAAGGGGGAGATTGAAAGCATCTAGGCCCCTAATTGGGTTTCGGAGATTAATGACAACACAAGATTACTATGACTAATGTGTGTTTTGTAGAGGCAATTTAAGTTAGGTCATGATAATGACAATTGATTGGGCAATCATGGTGGTCATGCCCCTGACGATGGAAATCATTTCAGTTTTCAAAGGATGGACGACAAGGTTAAGGACAAACTAGTTTTAAGTGTTGTTTGGCGTTGGAGAGACACTTAGAGTAGTTTAGGACTTTGTTTTACCTTTGGCTGTACTATTAAGGGGGGTATGGACTAGTAGCTTGACCTAGGTGAGTCTAGTGGGTTAGACGTAGTGCACACTTGTCAAAACTAGAACTAGGTAGCTCTGGAATAGCCCTTAGATCAATTGGAGCCAACTTCATTCACATAGGATTTCGAGTTGGAAGTGAATGGAGGGTCAAATGTTGATCGGACGTTGGTCTGGTTGTGACCGAACGCTGGAGGATGAGTCAGGTCAGTTCATTTGATCAACTGAAGTCGCCTGGTACTGACCAGACGCTGAGTGAAAGTGACCGGACGCTGGGTGCCTGTGTCCGGTCAACTCTAGAGAGCGTTTTTCATGACCGGACACATCCGGTCAGTGCTGATCGGACGCAGGTCAGAGTCTGGTCAGAACTTAACGGCTCTTTCTGACACAGTGGCGGGGATAACTAATCGGAGTGTCTGGTCACCTTGACCGGAGCGTCCGGTCACCCCGCAGAGTGCTGACTCAGCCTTCTAACGGTTTGTATTGAATGAGGGGGGTATAAATACTCACTCCATTCATCCAAGGGAGGCCTCTTGCCCATTTGTTTAGCTGAGAAACACCTTGAGAGTGTCAAGGAGAGCAAGAGCCTAGTGAGGTGATTGAGATTTGAGAATCCAAGATTAAGGTCCTCATTAGTGCAAGGAGAGTAGCAAGTGTGCATCCACCTTCTCATTAGGCTTGTCGCGGTCAAGTGAGAGTTTGTGCTTGTTACTCTTGGTGATCGCCATTACCTAGATGGCTCGGTGGTGATTGGGAGTTTGGTGATCATCCGACAGAGCTTGTGAATGACCCAACTCAAGTTGTGAGCGGTTGTGGGCGATTCACCGCGACGGAGTGTCGAAGAATCAACCCGTAGAGAGCACTTGATCCTTGCACGGATCAACGGGGAGCTACACCCTTGCGCAGGTGCTCTAACGAGGACTAGTGGGGAGTGGCAACTCTCTGATACCTCGGCAAAACATCACCGTGTTCCTTTCTCTCTCTTTACTTTGAGCATTTACTTTTGAGCAATTCATTTTAAGTCTTTACATTCCTAGAATTGTCATGCTAGAGTAGGATTGGAACTTAGGGTGCAAAACTTTTGTGTGGTAGAACAATAGAATCACATTCTAGGCACAAGGGGTAAAGTGGGATAAGTGTAGGACTTAATTATTGCAAATAATTTAGAATTAGCCCAATTAATCCCCCTCTTGGGCATCTTGATCCTTTCAATTGGTATCGGAGCCTCATGCTCACTAAATTAGGCTTAACCGTCTAGAGAAAGATGTCTCACGGAGATAGACCTTCTCCTATCTTTGAGGGAGATGATTTTCTATTGAAAAAATCGTATCGAGGCTTATTTAGAAGCTTTAGATATTGGAATTCTTAGAGGCGCATCTCAAGGCTTCCCAAAACCTAAGGATCCCACACACCTTCAAGGCGATGAAGTTAATTACGAGAAATGGAATGCAAAGGCTAGAAACGCCATCTTTAGAGGTCTTTGTAAAGATGTTTTTAACCATGTGCGGAACCACAAGGACGTCCATGCACTATGGTCGGACATTTGTGCGCTCTATGAGGGAACTAAGAGTGAGCATGAGGAACGCTATCATCTTATTGAAAAAGCTTAATTCATTTGAGATGCTTCCTAAAGAAAGTGCTAATGAGATGTACTCACGCTTGCATGTTCTTGTAGAAGAAGTCAATGGACTTGGACTCACAAATGCAACCATCCGATGTTGTAAGAAAGATCTTGAGTGTCCTCCCCATTGACAAATATGGGCATATTGTGACCGTGTTTCATCAAGGTGATCTTTCCACCGCTACACCAACTCAAATATTAGGAAAGATCAATGCACATGAGATGTATATGCACATCACACCATAAGATGGCTCTTCTTCCACCAAGAAGAAAGACTTGGCTTTCAAGGCTAGCTAAGAGAAGAAGGGCAAAGCAAGAGTTGATCATGAGAGCTCAAGTGATGATGAAATTGATGATGCAAGTCTTGCTCTCATGGTAAGAAAGACCGCCAAGATGCTTAAGAAGCTCAACAAGAACGGTGTCAAGTTTGATGGCAAAAAGAAGAAATTCTTCACTAGCAATAGAAGGAAGCCCATCTCGGAGATGGATTGCTGTAATTGTGGAGAACTTGGTCATCTAGCACATCAATGCCTCAAGCCAAAGAAAGACAAATATAAGAAGAAGTACAAGGGCAAGAAAGATGACTCAAGTGATGAAGATGATGATGAGAAGAAGAAAAACAAGCCATATAAGAAGAAGGATGGCAAAAAGAAGGATTTCCACAAAAAGAAGAAGAATGGCAAGGCATACATCATTGGTAATTGGCTCACCGATATTGATTCATCAAGTTGCTCATCCGATGATGAAAGTGAGAACGAGAAGGTGGCCGCTATTGTAATTGACTCTTCACTATCTTCACCGACACCACTGTTGTCATCCTCTACACACCTATGCCTTGTGGCCAAGGGTGATCGAAAGGTACAAAATGATGATGATAGTAGTGGTGATGATCATGCTAGCAATGATGATAGTGATAGTGATGATAAATTTGAATCACCTTCCTATGATGATCTTGTCAAGTTGCTTAACCAATATACTAAAATCATTAGAAAGACAAGAGCTAAAAATGAAAAGCTAGAACTTGAGAATGACTCACTCTTAGCTAAATATGACATAGCGGAAAAAGCTAGTGTTGAGCTTGAAGAAGAAAACAAAACTATGTCATCCAAACTCAAGGAGCTCAAATCCTCTAAAAAGGATCTCAAAGAAAAACATGATAAACTTGAGGGAATACATAATGAGCTCATCACTAGCTACAATATGCTAAAAGAAGAGTACATAAATCTTAAGGTTAATCATGATAATCTTGTTGTCTCTCATGAGTTATTATCCAATCAGCCACATGATATTACTAACCATATTGTTAAGATTGATATAGCTACATCATGTGATGACTTAATTGTTGAGAGCATTGAGCAAGGGTCTAGTGGCAAAGGCAAAAAAGTGGTTGAGATCGACAACTATGATGAGTATGTCAAGTTCAAGCATGAGAATGAAAAGCTCAAGAAAGATCTTGAAAAGCTATCAACCACCAATACTATTGTGATAGAGAACCTTGATCATGATTGTGATATAACTCTTAAGAATGAGAAGCTCAAAGAAGAGAACAAGAGACTCAAGATGAAGAAAAATCATGATGAACTCAAAGAAGAGAACAAGAAGCTCAAGTTGGAGAAAGAACATCTCAAGACTGGCTTGAGCAAGTTCACAAGAGGCCAATATCTCCAAAGTGAGCTACTCATGAACACAGTAATGAAGATGGATAGAAGTGGCATTGGGTATTTGGCACATCAAGAGAAGAAAGTTCAAGCACAACACCAACAACAACACAAGTCAAAGCCAAAGTCTAAGAGATGTGTTGAATGTGGACAAGAAGGTCAGTTTGCCCATGAGTGTCAAGCTCCACCACCACAACCCTTGCCCAAGCATGCTAGACACTTTGCTTTCAATGCTCATTACATGCTTAGAAAGGACTCTAGTGGAAAAATGAAAGTCATGTTCTTAGGTCCTCCCAACAAGAATAAGCCTAAAAAAATTTGGGTTGTAAAGTCACTAGTTGAGAAGGTCAAGGGCCCTCATCAAGTTTGGGTCCCTAAACATCAAGCTTGATCTTTTATGTGTAGGTGAACTATAAGATCGGTGGAAGTCATTGGGGTATTGATAGTAGTTGCACTCAACATATGACCGGTGATTCTCGTATGTTCACCTCACTAGATGAAGAAGTTGATGGTCAAGAAAGAATTACATTTGGTGACAACTCAAAGAGAAAAGTTCAAGGACTGGGCAAAGTGGCAATATCAAATGATCATTTGATTTCAAATATGCTATATGTTGCTTCATTGAGCTTCAACTTGCTATTCGTTGGTCAATTATGTGATCTTGGCTTTCAATGCTTGTTTACCGAGAAGGAAGTGGTTGTATCAAAGATAGATGCTGATCAAGTCATATTCAAGGGATTTAGATACAACAACCTATATCTAGTGGATTTCACCTCCAAAGATGCCAACTTGAAGACATGCCTATTCACCAAATCATCACTTGGGTGGCTATGGCATAAAAGACTTGCTCATGTTGGGATGAGCTCACTCAAGAAGCTAATGAAGAATGAATTGGTGAGAGGGTTGACGGATGTGAAATTTGAGAAGGACAAGCTTTGTAGTGCATGTCAAGCCAACAAGCAAGTTGCAAACACTCATCCTACAAAAGTTTACATGTCAACAACAAGAGTGCTAGAGCTCCTTTACATAGACTTATTTGGACCAATAACTTACAATAGTTTGAGAGGAAATCTCTATTGTCTTGTGATTATTGATGACTACTCTAGATATACTTGGGTATTCTTCCTTCATGACAAGACCGAAGTGGCATCATGTTTCAAGAAGTTTGCCAAGAGAGCACAAAATAAATTTAAAGTGAAGCTCAAGAAGATAAGAAGTGACAATAGAAAATAATTTAACAACACAAACATTGAAGCATATTGTGATGAAGTTGGAATCAAGTATGAGGTCTTCACAACATATACTCCTCAACAAAATGATATAGTTGAGAGAAAGAACCGGACACTTATCACACTTGCAAGAACAATGCTTGATGAGTACAACACACCCGAAGCTATCAATACCGCATATTATGCATCCAATCGCCTATTTCTTCAAAAGTTTCTTGGTAAGACCCCTTATGAGTTGCTCAATGGGAAGAAGCTGAACGTATCATTCTTCCGGGCGTTTGGTTGCAAATGCTACATCTACAAGAAGCGACAACACCTAGGGAAGTTTCAAAGATGTTGTGATATAGGATTTCTTGTTGGTTACTCATCAAAGTCCAAAGCATATCGAGTATTTAATCATGCCACCGGCTTGGTTGAAGAAATATATGATGTGGAATTTGATGAATCTAATAGCTCCCAAGGAGCATATGAGAATCTTGATGATGTAGGTGATGAACCATTGAGGAAGGCCATGAAGAACATTCCAGTTAGAGACATCAAGCCCAAAGATGATGAAGATGATGTACAAGTGATTGATCCACCTTCTTCATCAAATGTGCCACAAGATGGTGATAAAGATGGGAGGGTAGAAAATGAAGATACTCATGTCTCTCATGATTAAATGGTGGCACAAGCACAAGATGTTGATGCTCCACAACCTTCCCCTCAAGTGGTTGATAGAAGAAATTCATTCCTATTACAAGCACATCCACAAGATCTCATCATAGGGAGTCCTTCAAAGGGTGTAATGACTCGCTCTTAAAAACTTGCTTTATTTATTGAACATCACTCTTTTGTCTCTTGCTTTGAGCCTAAAAAGGTAGAAGAAGCTCTTCAAGATCCAGATTGGATAAATGCCATGCATGAAGAGTTGAACAACTTCACCCGCAATGAAGTTTGGACTCTTGAAGAGTGACCACAAGGTGCAAGAGTCATTGGAACAAAGTGGGTGTTCCGCAACAAGCAAGATGATCAAGGCATTGTAGTGAGGAACAAGGCAAAACTAGTTGCAAAGGGGTTCTCTCAAGTTGAAGGGTTAGATTTTGGAGAGACCTTTGCACCAGTTGCAAGACTTGAAGCCATTCATATCCTCCTTGCATATGCATCGCATCATGTAATCAAATTATATCAAATGGATGTTAAAAGTGTATTTTTAAATGGCTTCATAAATGAACTAGTCTATGTTGATCAACCTCTCAGGTTTGAAGACCCTAGATATCCTAATCATGTTTATAGGTTGTCCAAGGTGCTATATGAGCTCAAGCAAGCCCTAAGAGCTTACTATGAGCGCCTTTGGGATTTCCTCATTGAGAAGGGTTTCACCATTGGGAAGGTCGACACCACACTATTCACCAAGAAGCTTGATGGAGAGGTCTTCATTTGCCAAGTGTATGTTGATGATATCATATTTGGATCATCAAATAAAGATTATTACAAAGAGTTTGGTGAATTGATGTTGAAGGAGTTCGAGATGTCTATGATTGGAGAGCTTACATTCTTTCTTGATTTTCAAGTCAAGCAAATGAGAGAAGGAATTTTTATCTCTCAAGAAAAGTATACCAAGGATCTTCTCAAGAGGTTCAATATGGATGAATGTAAGCCAATCAAGACACCAATGCCATCTAATGAACATCTCGATCTAGATGAGGGAGGTAAAACGGTTGATCAAACTCTCTACCGCTCTATAATTGGTAGCTTGTTATATTTGACTGCATCTAGGCCCGACATCATGTTTAGTGTGTGTATGTGTGCTAGATTTCAAGCTAATTCTAAGGAGGCTCACATGGTTGCCGTTAAAAGAATCCTTAGGTACCTTAAGCACACACCAAGCATTGGTCTTTGGTATCCCAAAGGAGCTAGATTTTAATTAGTTGGCTATTCTGATTCAGATTATGCCGGTTGCAAGATTGATAGGAAAAGCACATCCGGAGTGTGCCATTTGCTTGGTAGAGCACTAGTGTCTTGGACCTACAAGAAGCAAAATAGTGTGGCTTTGTCAACCGCCAAAGCGGAATACATTGCCGTGGGTGCTTGTTGTGCACAAATTCTTTACATGAAGCAAGCTTTGCTAGACTATGGTGTAGTTCTAGAAAAGGTACCTCTTTTGTGTGACAATGAGAGCACGGTAAAGCTTGCTAATAATCTGGTTTAACACTCTCACACCAAGCACATAGATATCCATCATCACTTTTTTAGAGATCATGTTGCTAAAAATGATATATCACTAGAAGGTGTAAGAATCGATGATCAATTGGCGGATATCTTCACTAAACCGCTAGATGAGGCTATATTTTGTCGGTTGAGGAATGAGCTCAATGTGCTTGATTTTAGTAACTTCACTAGAAAATGAGCTTGTGTTGTCCCTTGTATTGCATTGTAATATACAATATGTTTAATTTTTGGTAATGCACTTAGGGCTTGTCTAACATGGTTAAGATAACCACCGAAAAGCGTGTGAAGAAGCTTAACCTTGGATCAAACTTGACAAGCAACTAGAATTACTTTCAAGTATTGCATTGCATATGCACGTGTGTTGGTTTGTCGTTTCTTTTCGGTTATCTTTTGAGCACCCACTATGTTTGTTCACATATAGGGAGACCATTTGAAGATTCTATTGATCATAAAACCCTATTGTGTGACCACATGTTGCTCCTCACCCCTTTTATTGCATATTTTCTTAAAAAGAATTATAGCCTAAGACAAAATACTTTGAAAATTTTAAGGGTTTAAGAGATGTCACTCACATCAGTCCCAATTGATGTTTATTTGGGTCTTATTGAAGTTGGGACTTGATTGGGAACATGCAGCATGAAGAAACTTTGAAGATCTACATAAAAAGAGTGACCAGATGCAGCACCGGACTCTGCTTCCAGCATCCGGTCAGTTCACAGGTGGTGAACAGATGCAGCGCAGGAGTGACCGAACGCTGAAATAGTGCTCATCCTACGCTCGGTGTGATGGTGACCCTACGTCCGGTCAAATGAAGAAGACGAACTCAAGATCGACTGGACTCTGGCTGCGTCCGGTCAGGGGTAATCGAACGTGTCCGATCGTGATTTGAGGGGTTTAGGACCTCTCTATTGTCGACCAAACTCTGGATGGCAGCGTCCGGTCGTTGCCACCAGAGCATCCGGTCAGTGGAATCTGAGCGAATCTAATACTCCTTTCCTTTTCTGACACCAGGGGCCACCATATATATATATCGCCGTGCGTGCTCATGCTTGCCCTAACCGATGCACCAACTTTGCCGTTGCACAGCCATCGCGCCATCGCTCGGCCTAGCCATCGCGCTCCCGTGCATGCGCTCATGCTGACCTCACCCGCGCCACCGCTTCCACCTCCGTAGCTAGCCACCGCGCACGCGCAGTTGCGCCGTCGGCATCCACATTGCCAGGCCATCGCCATGCCGCTCCCATGCTTTCCTCGCTGTGCCCACACCACATCAGCGCCACCACACCTGCGCTGACCTCGCCCGTGCCACCGCACTGCTCTGCTCCATGTGCCCACATGCACCCACACCACCGTTTGCCCTAGCTCACGCCTGCGCCACCATTCACAGCGCCTCCATGTTTTCTCGGCCACCTGCCTCACCAACCCTAACCCTAGGCATCCGTTTGTCAATCCTGGTGGTGCCTCGTGTTTCTTTCCTCTACTGATTGGTCGCTAGATCGTCAGATTTCGTCAGGTAGCAAGCCATCGCTTTCAATTTCATATCTATTGCTTGCTTCTTAGGGTTTCATACCTCTAGATGAATATTTGATTATTTATATATCCTATCTATTCTATCGTGCAGCGAATCGGTGCTCTTGTGGTTGTCTTTGTAGTTGTCAGTGAACTTAGGGCCAAGCCCATGAGTACGGATCAAGGCCAAGCCTCGTGAGTGTCAGTTGGCAGTTGGTTCTTGTCCGCGACAGTAATTCTCTTCAGCTCTAGTAATGGCATGAGTCAAGAATGCCAGAGGTGTCTAGGTGATGAGGATCCAAGGTCTCCGCCTCGCCTGACTGCTCAGGAAAAGGGGAAGGCAAAGAAGACTACAACCAAGAAGCGTAAGTTTGTAGATGCTGAGATAGAGAGAGCAGCAGTAGTGGCAGCCACCGTAGAGCAAGTGGAGAGAGGTGGAGCTATGTATTGCTGATCAACTATCACCAGCTCAGAGGGCCACCGTCGAGAGGGTTGAGAGTCATCATGGTAGTCTAGCTAGGACTATCATGCTTGGAGGACGACGTCTCGCTTTAGAGGAGAGTCAGCCTCAGGGGGGAGACTATTGAGTAGCAGACATAGCCAGCAGGGCAGTCAGAGGATACTTAGCAGGCAGAGCAGGTTGAGGAGACAGAGCAGGCAGCATAGCCATAGCTACGTTGCTCTAGTCGCACACATACTCAGGTGCCACCAAGGCCTGAGACATAGAGGAGGGGCTCTCGTCCACCTCCTAGACCACAGGGTCCACCTCCAGTGGTTCACCTTGACCTGAGGGCAGCCACAGCCAAACAGGTGCAATAGCTTCGATTTGTGCAGTTTGAGGACTGGTTTCTGCCGAGGCAGGATGAGCGTGCCTCAGAGGGCTTCTATATAGTGTTATAGGAGGACTTCAATCATGCTTATCTGAATAGTGGAGTTGCCTTTAGTTCCCAGAGAGTCTGCTCCATAAAGTCACTTGTTGCAGCTGCAGGCGAGCAGATCCGTGCACACCTCTCATATCTGCCAGGCTTGATAGATCTTCTTGGATGGACTAGTCACTACGTTCCATCATGGGTCCGTGAGTTCTATTCTTCTCTTTGGATTGACCCGAGGCACAGATTCATTGACTTTGCATTCAGAGGCCATGACTATAGGCTCTAGAGCTCGAGGGTCAGAGAGATTCTGAGGATTCTAGAGTCACTTATTCGCATTCATGAGGTTTGCTATGGATAGACAGAGCCTCCGAGACACCCTCACGGCGAACTTGTGCCACCCACAGATATTTCAGACCTTGCTTCACAGAGCCGTTCAGTGAGAGGTCGAGCAGGACACCATAGGATCTTACACCTATAGCTCAACTCCTTGATGCTATTATGAGGAGGACTCTGCTTCTGAGGATGGGATACCATGAGGGCTTGACTCGCATTCAGTTATGGCTACTGTATCACCTTGTGTCTTAGACTACGTTTGACATTTGGGATGTGATACTGTCAAAGATGGAGGACACACTTGCAGAGGGCTTCTGAGGTCACCGTCAGTTGCCTTATGCTCACTAGATCACCTTCTTGATTTGTAAGGTAGTTACACAGAAGTCCCCTGAGACTATGGAAGAGTATACTGGTGCTACTACTGAGTTTTCACCATATAACATGACCCAGATGCTCCGTCATAGTAGTGCGAGGACACCTTGCTAGCCAAGCCATTGTCCAAAGGTGCTAGAGACAGTAGCTAAGCAGGATGAGATCATCCAAGGCATTGCAGCGATAGAGGATGAGCAGCTTGATGCACAATAGGCGGATGTGATCGAGAGCGACCCAAGTGACAGCTCTAATGATGACTATCAGCCTATTCCTCAGATGGCTCCTCGGCCACACGATAGAGAGGCCAGTGGCTCTAGCTCGCACCACCACAACCACCGCAGACAGACCTAGCTCTTGTAGCAGTACTTGAGTAGATGAGGCAAGACCAGGCATGCTAGGCCCAGGAGATCGCAGCTGCACTTGCACAAGTTTAGGCTCGACAGGATGAGTTCTAGAGGCAGTAGCAGGCCATGCAACAGCAGCAGCTCATGATTCAACAGCAGTTATTTGGCTTCATACAGCATGTCTTCATAGCTATTGGGGTTGGTCCTCAGCAGTCTACACCTTAGATAGGCCAGCTTGTTACCACCACTGTAGAGACTCCAACTATACAGCCTAGTGGGACTCAGAGTCAGAGACAGCCAGCTACTCAGTTTACTTCACCTACAGAGTAGGTGTCCTGGTGATTTGCTTCACCAGTGACAGCCCCGACTCCTCACTTTACTCCTATCGTTACGGGCTTCACTCCACCTCAGAGCTCTTTAGTGCTAGTGACTGACACCCCAGTATCCAGGAGTCTTGGTGCTACCTTTAGTGAGATCATAGGGCAACCGACACCTCTAGAGCTATGAGTTCCTATCCCTACCATAGTGGGTCCAGTTATTGGGACTACCGAGACGCTCCCGTCGTCTGTTGCATCTTCTAATCCACCTTAGACAGTCACAGCGACAGCGAGAGCGGCAGATGTGGCTCCACTTTCTACAGTGATCCTTCTAGAGTCATAGGCCGCACCAGCTACTGAGCAGACCTAGACTGCTTCACCTTCACTGCCAGCGATAGAGGGTCAGATAGCTTAGAGTTTAGGGTCAGAGGATGATGCTACATAGTTCCAGATCTCTCACCGCACCTCAGCGCCCGACTCGTCTGCTCCTACCCCGCCGTTCGACCCTTAGGTTTTGGTGCTGGATGCCAAAGGGGGAGAGGGACAGAGTATGTTAGATCTAGGGGAGTGTTAGATCTAGGGGGAGCATTATGATTCATTACTTTTGGTTCGTTACTTTTGGTTCTTTATGTGTGATACATTATGCATTCATGTTTACCTTCATGCATTACATTACATACTTGTGATGGTGTGACTTATGTGACATGTGTGCTCTCTACATTGATATACATTTATATGTCACGTCACTTGATTAGGCTCATTTGTTTTGCTTTCATGTTTTACTCTGATTCAAATGAGCTTTACTTCATGTACTTATGCTTAATTCATATCTATTGAGTACACCATGTTGGCTTGGGTCATATAAGCATGTCTAACCCATTTGCTCTTATTGTCAAAAGCTTATATGAACCAAGCATGTTAAAAACCTCTTCTACATACTTGAGGTAGCGTTGTCATCAATCACCAAAAATGAGGAGATTGAAAGTATCTAGGCCCCTAATTGGGTTTTAGTGATTAATGACAACAGAGATTACTATAACTAACGTGTGTTTTGTAGAGGCAATTTAAGTTAAGTCATGGTAATGGCAATTGATTGGGCAATCATGGTGGTCATGCCCCTAACGATGGAAATCGTTTTGGTTTTCAAAGGATGGACGACAAGGTTAAGGACAGACTAGTTCTAAGTGTCGTTTGGCGTTGGAAAGACACTTAGAGTAGTTTAGGACTTTGTTTTTCCTTTGGCCATACTATTAAGAGGGGTATGGACAAGTAGCTTGACCTAGGTGAGTCTAGTGGGTTAGATGTGGTGCACACTTGTCAAAACTAGAACTAGGTAGCTCCAGAATAGCTCTTAGATCAATTGGAGCCAACTTCATTCATGTAGGATTTAGAGTAGGAAGTGAATAGAGGGTCAAATATTGACCAGAAGCTGGTCTGATTGTGACCGGATGCTGGAGGGTGAGTCAGGTCAGTTCATTTGATCAACTGAAGTCGTCTAGTACTGACCGGACGCTGAGTGAAAGTGATCGGACGTTGGGTGCCTGCGTCCGATCAACTCCAGAGAGCTTTTTTTGTGACCAAATGCGTCCGGTCAGTACTGATCGGACGCAGGTCAGAGTTTGGTTAGAACTTAATGGCTCTTTCTGACACAGAGGCGGGGATAACTGACCGGAGCGTTCGGTCACCCCGCATAGTGCTGACTCAGCCTCCTAACGATTTGTTTTGAATGAGGGGGTATAAATACTCACTCCATTCGTCTAAGGAGGCACCTTGAGAGTGCTAAGGAGAGTAAGAGCCTAGTGAGGTGATTGAGATTTGAGAATCCAAGATTAAAGTCCTCATTAGTGCAAGGAGAGTAGCAAGTGTCCATGCACCCTTCTCATTAGGCTTGTCGTGGTCAAGTGAGAGTTTGTGCTTGTTACTCTTGGTGATCGCCATCACCTAGATGGCTCGGTGGTGATTGAGAGTTTGGTGATCATTCGACGGAGCTTATAGATGACCCAACTCAAGTTGTGAGCGGTTGTGGGCGATTCACCGCGACGGAGTGTCGAAGAATCAGCCCGTAGATAGCACTTGATCCTTGCATGGATCAAGGGGGAGCTACACCCTTACACGGGTGCTCCAACGAGGACTAGTGGGGAGTGGCGACTCTCTGATACCTCAGCAAAATATCACCACGTTCCTTTCTCTCTTTACTTTGAGCATTTACTTTTGAGCAATTCATTTTAAGTCTTTACATTCCTAGAATTGCCATGCTAGAGTAGGATTAGAACTTATGGTGCAAAACTTTTATACGGTAGAATAATAGAATCAGTTTCTAGGCACAAGGGGTAAAGTGGGATAAGTGTAGAATTTAATTATTGCAAAGAATTTAGAATTAGCCCAATTCACCCCCCCCCCTCTTAGGCATCTTGATCCTTTCAGTGCGCGCCAACGAGGGGCCTACGACGGCGCTGTAGTCTTCCTCCGGTGGCTCTTTGCGCTCTGCCGCTCGGCTGCGCTGAGATAGAAGGGGAGGGAGAAGAGAGCTAGGGTTCTGGGGGTGCGTCGCCATTACCGGTTTTGATCCGCCGAGACACGCGCGTGGCCGTCTGATCTGCATCAACGGCGTAGAGGCGACGGGCTGGAGGCTGGCCTAGGCGAACGTGAGCGGGCGAGCCGCTTTCCCGGCCCAAGCCCAGGTTGCGGCCTTGGAGGGAGCCGCGCGCGTGCATAAGGCAGGCTGGGCCGGTTTTGCTGTCGGGCCGAAGAACAGTAATGAATTGAGCCATTTTTTCTTTTTTTTTTCTTTTTCCAGTAAATTGTTATTTTCTAGAGAATTTAATTTTGAAGAGTAGTTATATGGATTTTAAGTTAATTTATGAGTTTTATGCATTAATTCTATTTTCTGCCCAGCGATGATGTAGAATTGATGCAGAAGCATATTATATGTTTTATTTTTTAATCGATGAGATCACTCGTCTGCATGCCAATGGGCTGCAATGCTAGGGTATGTGAATAAAAAAGGCTTGAGTCAAGCCAGTTTAGGACATTTTTTTGTTAATTTACTAATTTTCTGATTAAATTGGAACCAACGGGAAGATTTAATTGGAAAATAAAGTATAAGTGAATGTTTTAGTCGTCATGACTAAGTTTTCGTATAGATGTATCCCACATGGGGAGAAGTTTTGGCATAGTACTTATGCTAGTCAATCCTGCATGGTGGGAGAAGTTTTGTATTGATTCACATGTTTTGTATCCCGCATAGCGAGAAAAGTTTGGATAGCTCTTATGATGTCCTAGTATTGACCGTGGCACAATAGAAATACATCATCATGGTCAAAACTAACCAAAGGATAAGAAAAGATGCAAGCGTGACTTGCAAAAGTACTGCTAATGAAAGACCTCATTGAGTTATTGAAGTGAAATAAGGAAAGTGTACTCCTAAATGGATCAAGAAATAACTTTGTTTACATGACATAATCATGTGAATGAAGTAAGTTATAAGTGTCTCTTCGTTCACAGGTTTTCTGAATAGTTCTCAAAATTATGGTAGTAAAGTTCATGCCATATTTTGAGGGGAAGAATATTAAGATCAATTAAGAAAAATACTCTTCATTAAGAGTGAGACAAAGATCAATTAAGAAAGATACTCTTCATTAAGAGTGAGATAAAGATTAATTAAGATGAAACCATTGGAGGAGTACAATGGTCACAACAATGATACCCCTAAGCAGTGAAATAGCTAAATTTCTAGACTTTTTAAAGTTCTGATAGGAAGATAGCGTAGTCAGCCTCAAAGATGTTGAGGTGGTGCTTAAAGCGCCATATGAGGTTTTAACAAATTAAACACAAAATAAGATATTTAAAGATACACTATGTTTAGAAAAAATGAGAAGATCTGGGGAAGCATGGTATGTAGAGACCTAAGACTTGAAGAGAAGATGGACTGCGTGCTCACTCCAGTGACTCAGGAGCAACAAGTTTCTCAATACCTGTTGATGTTGTATGACTAATACAACACATGTTGTTAGCTCTTCGAAGAAGATGAATAATGTAAACAAGGATCTTGTTATACAGGAGCCTATAGAATCAATTGCCTCTTGACAATAAAGAGCAACAACAGCCCCATATGAAAGTGCCACTAGCTGAGGCCTCAGAAGGTCTCAAAGAATTAGTAAATCAGTTTTCTGATGACTATGAAGTCTATATTAGTAAAGAAATTCAAATGAAGGATGATCCCACCTTATTTGAAGAAGCCATGAGAAGCGTTTACTCATTTAAATGGCAAGAAGCTATGAAAGTTAAAATGAATTCGATGAATACCAACGATGTTTGGAACTTAGAAGTAATTCCTAATGGAGCCAAAACAGTAGGCTGTTAATGGGTCTACAAGACAAAATGTAACTCCAAAGGGAATGTTGGAAGATATAAAGCATGACTTGTAGCAAAAGGCTTTACGCAAAGAGGATGAATAGATTATGATGAGAGTTTACTCTCCCGACTCATGCAAGGATTCTTTAGAATCAAAATGGTGTTATTGGCACATTACGATTTAGAGTTATATCAAATGGATGTAAAGACGGCATTCCTCAACGGGGATTTGTATGAAAACGTTAACATGGCACAACCCAAAAGTTTTGTCATGGAAGAAAAAGAATATATAGGATGCCACCCGTAGAAATCCATTTATGGATTAAAAGTAAGTCTATAGACAGTAGTATTTGAAGTTGATGAAACAATGATAAAGTTTGGGTTTTTAAGAAAATGAGAAGGACAATAGCGTTTATGCGAAGTTCAAGAATAGAAAATTTATTTTCCACATCCTATGAATAGATGACATTCTACTCACTAGTAGTGATGTTAATCTGTCATTGGAGAAGAAAATTTGGCCTCAAGTTTCAATATGAATGATCTTGGTGAAGCGTCATTGTTCTAGAAATCGAAATTCACCGAGATAAAAGAAAAATGGGGTATTAGGACTATCGCAAAGGTATACTTAGAAAAGATTCTAAAGAACTAAAGTATGCATGCGAGTAAACCTACGCCTGCTCCTACAGTCAAGGGTAATAGTTTTGGGAACTTTAATTGTTTCAGGAACCGATATGAGATCGATCAAATGACCATGGTTCCATATGCTTCATCTGTTGAAAGCTTGATGAGTGTACAAGTATAAGTAAGAACTTACCCTGACGTAGTTTACGTATCCGGGATATTTTGACAGAAGTCCAGTCCAGATATAGATCAATGGAATGGAGTTGAGAATGTCTTGTAATTTTGCAAAGTATCATAGGCCTCATACTGAGTAAGAAAGAACAAGTACTCTCAAATAGTTGAGGATAGAAATGTTAAATCTTGGCGAGATGTATAGTGAAATTCATAGTAGTTGCTAACACTCGCAGTTGGAGTATTATTGTGGAAAAGCTCCAAAAACAGTTGTGGTGTCATTAATGATGCATACCATAGTATAACTTGACATGAGGCTTAAGTAACATACAAAAGAGGTTAAGAAAATTTGTACCCAGATTTAACAATGGTAGACAACAGCAATAACCATTTAAAGTAGTTAGCTCCTAAGACAAACATGTCAAGTGTTTTGCTAAACATACTGACATTAAGTTATATGTTGTAAAGGAGAAAATTCACAATCATTTTGAAAACATTGAGTATATGAGTACCAAGCAAGTACTTGTGGATCCGCTTACCAAAGGCTTACCACCCAGTGCGTTTAGAGAACATATAGTCGACATGAGTTTATGGGAAAGCCTATAATTTCTGGATACTAAGGGCCTAGTTGAGTATCTGTTTCAAAACAGAGAGGTGCATTGTAGCTGTTAAATTTAATGGCAACTGACCGTGATGATGAGGCACGCTCTATGCACTGATCTGTGATGGAATGGAAAAAAAAGGAAGTTAAGTTTAAGTCATAAGGTGAGATCAAGGAGGAGAATGTTAGGTTGATCTCCACCAATTGGTCCAACGGACAATTGGGCCCTTGATCTGCGCCCTGATCGGGGGCGCTCAGCCTTTCTATTGGCTGATGGGCTCCCGTCGCGCAGCACCATAAAAAGACGATAGGGGTTGGGGCACAAGACACGAGATTCACCGCAGCCGCTAGCCACACCGTGTTGTCCTAACCCCAGTCCGATCTAGAAGGGGAAGCTGTAAGCGACGGGAAGCGCCATCGCCTTAGCCGTCGCCACTAGCACCGCGCCTGCACTGCTGCTACTTACGACGACCTAGCGGGCGTGTCTCTGCTTCCCCTACTACCACGACTCTAGTGGCCATGTCGCGGTGGCGCCGTGGCCGTGACTGCGTATGGTGAGTTACATCACCAAGTCTCCCATTAAGCTAAGTATTACCAACTGATCTATGTTTAGAAATGCTTTAAGTTTCTATCACACAGATCACACTTTTCAGGGCAATTTGTTTACAGAGTTTAATCTATGACTACGTTGCATGGAATCTAATGCAGTTTTCCGATTGGACGAATCACAATTCTCCCTCACCAGAAAACAGCTCTCTTCAGATACAATGCTGCTTCTTCGGAACCTGACACTGCTTCTTCAGAGTGCACAGCTGACAATGCCGCCCTATTGAGATGATCCTTGTCCTCAAGGATTGAACTGTGGGAAAATTTTACGAATAAAAGAAACATCTTCCCAAGTAGACTAGACTCTTCTGTAGAGAAATTTAACCAATGGATCAGCCATTGAACCACGGGTTCATTGTAATGAGCCCGAAGAATGAGATGGAGATTAGGAACAGCAAAAGTTCAGAGTTTGGAACTGCATGGTTGCCCAGATGTATTTTGAATTGACTTGCTTGGAAAGCCGGGTGAATAGTGGCTGATACCAGTAGGAGCATTTTTTATGCTACCTTGCTCCCGAAGAATGAGATGGCGATCAAGAATAGCAACAAGCAAAATCTGATCTTGCCCAGCATCGAGCAGAGGAAGTTTAGAGTTTGTAACTGCATGGTTACCCAGATATCTTTTGAGTTGACTTACTTGGAGAACCGGGTGAATAGTGGCTGATTCCAGTAGGAGCAGTTTGTATGCTACCTTGCCCCCACTTCAGCTAAAGCTTGGTCCCAGCACAATTAGTCATCATGTAATTGATGGTAAACTCAGGATCAAACAAGACAATCAGTAGTCCTTTGCCAACTCCTGGCCCGTGCACAATTGCATCCTCATCCTCAGACCAACTCCTTCTCCCAACTAAATGCCTTATTTCATATTTCTCTTTTTCATGATCATACACTTCAGGAAAAATTTTCACAGCACGACTGAGAACCTCTTCTCCAGAAAGATGGCGCATGCTATATCGACCAAGGTTTCCCCAACTATGAATTTTGTCATCCATTTGTTGAGAAATACGTTCACGGGTGCAATCCCGCAACATTATCTTCACAGAGACCTGCAAATCACCAAATCTGGATGTCTCACTGAGCATTAAAGAAGTGCAATGCAGAACTCTTTCGAGGTCGTTGTTCTTCTCATTAACATTTGCTCTGTTATACTTTGATAACACCTAAAAAATGTCCAGAAAGCCAAGGAAGCCAATTGATATGGATGTACTGAAAAATTATCACAAAATTATGAATTTAGTAGAATGTAAGATAATTTGATTACAGTGCTAGATGAAACAAAAAATGTTCTTACATTGATTTACTATATTTGCACTTATATGGTAGACAAATTTGTTTGAAGAACGTAGGGATGGGCGTGTCATCGAATCTGAACCACTCCGAATATGGGTCTCCACTAGGGTTGAACGCGACGAAATACATGTCAGTTTCACGGAAGAGGAGCAAGATCTTTCCTTTTTTGGTCTGCACTAATTGCACAATGTGAAACGTATACATTTCCTCTGGAATGTTCGAGGAGGAAAGCAGCATAGGCGGTGTCACTGGTGCACCAAGTATTTTGGTAGAACATACACTTGAAATTCTCTTAAACCTTTGCATGATCAATCTGTGAAAGGACCTGTCTTCAGCATCTACGCCAATGGTAAATACAGGAACGTCCTGCACATGAATTTGAGCTATCCAGATAAATAACAGGTACTTAAACACGACCTTTTAATGCGATCAAAACTACCATAAGTTCTATAAGTGGTTTCATGTACGTAGACAGTATAAATGTTGGCAATTGGCATATGCCCCACTGCCCTCAATGGTAATCGAATGGACAGTTGTGTGCTGCAAATGCATTAGCAATTGGATGTTTCTGTGGCCTTTGGCTTTGCTAAGGAAGAACCCACAGAGAACTGAACATTGTTCATGAAACAGATAAGAAAGGCTATAGGGACTGACTCTGACATGACAATAAGCACAAATTCATACATGGGGCTGAAATGCAGTTATAGAAGTGTTTCCTTTAGCATAACATAGCGAGTGTTTCTTTGTTAAAAGACACCACGCCCTGAGCAAAAAGCCTACACGAAAGATAAGTTCATAGCACATGAAGAAAATTTTGGATCGATAATAACCAGATGTATGAGACTACCTTGAGCAGGATCTTTTTCGCGAACATGCGCCGTAGCGCAAGTTTTTCATTAAGAGGAAAGGAATTTGTTACAACATACGTATGGTCTAGCCATACACAGTGATGCAAGGTGCAGACCGAGCATTGCTAGAACCAGTAGCCAGCTTATGTTAGGGATTATACAATCATTAGTTTTGCGACTTATGAAGCAGAGCAAGGCACTACACCGATACTGCAGCCAGCAGAATTGCCAACGACCTGTAACCTGCCTGCAGCCAGGCACCTGCTTCCTCGAGGAGATCCTCCATTAGCTGTTGCGGCCGCCTGGACAAACCATGAAACACTCTCTGATTGCGCTCGCCCCAGATGATCCAAGCAGTGAACACAACTACTGAATCAAAGCCTTTCCTGATCTCCACACCCTGCTCCAGTCGACGCTGCAGCCACCAGGCGACGAGCGAAGCATCCACCGAGCACCGAAGTGGCGGCGTTGTTAATCTCAGCTGACCTAGCAGCCTCGTCCACAGCTCCCTCGAATAGACGCATCCAACACCATGGGCAGGATCAACCCCTAATCGAAAATAAAGAGGGCCTTTTTTCTTCCCCTAGGGGTTTGATAATAAACCCCATATCGAGAAAAAAGAGCTTTTTTTCTCAATGTTTGATCAGCCCTCAATTCAACAAATCGTGCGTAGTGCATGAGGAGGCAATAAGCACAGCACACAAGGACGCAAAAAAGGCGAGAACTTTACCTTGATGCTGATCTGCAACTTCTCCCGCACCAGCTTCTCCGCCTGCTCCAGAGCAAGCTTCCGAGCCTCCACCACCTTCTCCGCATCCTGGAAAGCTTTCTTCTCCACGATGTCCGACATTCAAAGGGGCTGCTGGATGGCGGCGGGGAGGAAAAGGTGTGACCTTGGCCAGCTTTTAATCTGTAGAAGCCCCCTCCTAGTTCCCCCCCTCCGCTTGTTCTTTCTTGTTCTAATGGAGCGTTCTGACCAGGAAGAGCACGCAGGAGGACGGATCTGAGCACTGAAAAGTACGTGGAGAGAAAGAGACACTGGCGCTGGAGTTGCTCATGGGCCATGGGCCATTTTGTCAAGCGAGCCAGTGTCTCTTATAATTTAAATAAATAATAGTAATAATATGTAATCCACGCTTTGCACTCTACGCTCACTCACCATGCAAAACTATTTTCATGATAGTTTGTCTTTTTTACAATAAAATACATACATTATGAATGTGCATCGGTCTATTTTTTCTTTCATGATAGTTTGTCTTTTTTACAAACATGCCCTCGTGTTTGGATGCACCCGGACTACTTTTAGGTAATTTATAGTTAGCTAGTAATTAGCTCTTGTATCCAAATATGGCTTACATACAGTAGCAATTTAGGATTATAGCGGTGGACTTTCAGTTTTGCCTGAAAATGAAAAACAGTGGATCTCTGATGTAATAACTGACTCATTAAGTTTCCGCTACCTTGCCGGGGATTGCAAGCGGCCCAGATCTGCTACGATGACGGTGGTGAAGGGTGGCGACCTACCATGACACTCTGTTCGTGGCGCCAACCCACCAGCCTCTCCCAGCACGCACCCCACGCGCGCTCCACCGAGCTCGGATGGAGCCGAGCGGGGTGCCGACGGAACCAGACGACGACGCTGACGGCGCCGAAGTAAGCCGGCGAGGGCGACGGCACCATCAACAACGCCACTACCTCTGCTGCTGCACACTTCTTCCCCAGGCCAGATTCGCTAGTGTTGGAGCTGTGCACGAGCGCGGGGCCTCCCCCTTGGGTCGAGCCAATGCTGGAGGAGTTCGTTGCCTCGCTCGTCATGAGCCAGCCAGTAGGAGCACCAGCGTCGGGGGTGCCTGCCTTCTACGGCATCCACCTCTCACGAAGTTGAAGCATGGTTGGTGGATAGACGAAGGTTGTCCAGTGGACGACGGACTCGTCTCCATTGTCGCCTGTGTAGGGGCAGCCACACATCATGCCACCTCGAGGGGACAACACGACGCCATGGATGTCGAGGTGGGCCCAGAAAGCCCTAGCGCCATCCCCCAGGAGCGGATGCGGCCACTCCTCCCCGGCCAGCCGAAGGCGGGAGCTCTGTCGCCAGGGGCTAAAGCGATTCACCGACAAGATCCTGCGTAAGGTGCCATTGCCACTGCTCCCTCAGCCGACTATGGAGGCACAACCAAAGTTGGCAACCCGTAGCAGGAGGTCGCTGCCTAGGCTATTTCACACGTCCCGGTTTCTAAGCGGGGAGAGGTGCTGGTGATGAAGTGGATGGGGTTGCTCGACAGACAGACAACCACAGCAGCCAAGAACGCCTATGACAGTATCTTCGTCGACCAGCTCAATCCCTATGCTGAGGCAATGCGACAGCTCTTCCCTAACTCACAAGGAGAGCGGCGCGAGGCGCCATGCAAGCAAGCGCGTCTGGCCGCTGATGTTGGCTAGGTAGCATGATTAGCAAGTAATGGTCCATGATCTCCTTCTGCTAGGGAGGGCAGAGCCGATTGTATAACACTATCCCCTAGTGTAGTGTGTTATGTCTGTGGTGCGTCGTTATAACTTTCATTATTTCTCGATCTTAATACAAAAATGTCAACATTTTGCATGTGTATTCACGAAAAAAAAAGTTATTATGGTAAGTTGTTTAAGGGAAGTAGACATACTTCTAATTCTAATAATAGCCACGTTAGCACCGCGCCATAAGACGCGAAGGACACCGGTGATTATCAAAGTTCAGTACATTCGAAGATCGAAACAAACTAATCATCAGGAAAAGAAATTACGACGGCATACACCAGCTAGGCAGCTAACACTGAACATCAAGGACTCAAGAAACAAGCATATCGTAGAGCAGAGAGCACAGGCCCACTGGCAAGTCAAGCAATGGGAGGCTACAGCTGAATGGTGACACCTCTTGCAGCCATGCTGGTCAGTCACTGCTCCACCGTGTCCTCCCTTGGGGCGCCGGAGGCACCGCCGATCCTCGTCGTCTCCGGGCGCGTCACGTCGAACTTCTCGTGGTCGCCCCAGAGCGCGTAGGCCTCCTCGCCGTGCGCCGCGTCGTCGCCGATCATGAGCTGGTCGGAGCGGAATGAAGAGGCCGATGCACAGGAGGATGGCGCTGGTGACCACCAGGTTCCAGACGGTGACGAAGAGCGCGCCACCGAGCTGCTTGCCCATCTGCGCGATGCCGCCGCCGTAGAAGACGCCGCTCGCGCTCGGGACGGGGGAGTCGAGGGCGCAGAGCTCCGGGGTGGCGAGGAGGCCCGTGAGGACGCCCCCGAGCACGCCCTCGATGGCATGGGTGTGGAACACGGCCAGGGTGTTGTCGACCTTCATGAGCAGGGAGGATTTCTTGTGCAGGATCATCATCGTGAACCACGGGACGCCGACCACGTGTGCACCAGCCCTGCGCCATGCAAACCAACATGGCACCATCATGTATTCATGAACATGTGTTGCTCGGTGAACCCATGACGTTACGTTGTTTCGAGATGAAATCGAGAGGCTCGTTACCTGCGCCAGGCGTGATGCAGACAAGCCCAGTCATCATGCCCTGCACTGCGCCGATCACCGAGGGCTTGCCGAAGAAGATGACGTCGAGGCAGGTCCAGGTCAGGAGGCTCGTCGCGGCGCTAACGTTGGTGTTGAGCACGGCGACAGACACGGTTATGTTGGGGGCGTACGGCGCACCACCGTTGAAGCCGGCCCAGCCGAGCCAGAGCAGCCCGCCGCCGGCGATCATGAGAAGGATATTGTTCGGCGAGAACCTCTCCCTGTCGCTCTTCAGTCTCGGGCCTACCTGTCAGTATGACGTTGTTATTGTGGTACAGATATGCTACTAGTACGTGTCTACCGTCTACGTGAGGTTTACCCAGTATGCGGCGGTGAAGCCTGCAATGCCGGAGGAGAGGTGGATGACGTATCCGCCGGAGTAGTCGATGACGCCCCACTGGTAGAGGAAGCCGCCGCCCCAGAGGCTGAACGCACCGACGGTGTAGGAGAAGAGCAGCCACAGCGGCGTGAATGCCATCCACGCTCTGATGTTCATGCGTCCGAGGAGCGATCCAGCGAGCAGCACCAGCGTGATGGCCGCGAACTCGAACTCGAACAGCACCAGCGACGCCTGCGCGTAGTATGGCTCGGTGCGCGGCGTCTCCAGCACGCCGCCGCGGCCGTAGGGCGCCGTGGCCGGGAAGATGGCGCGGCGCACAAGAAAGTCCTGCGTCAGCGCTGGCCCCGCCTTAGCCCAGAACGGGAGCATGCGCTTGCCGAACGCCATGCGGAAGCCGACGAGCACCCAGATGATGAGCGTGGACGCGTACGCGTACAGCGCCATGAAGGCGGAGTTGACGGCCCACTTCTTGACGATGCTGCCGTAGAGCACGACCTGCCCCGGCATGGACTGGAGGTCGATGAACGTGGCCGCCACCAGCTGCCACGCGTTGTCGTCCTTGTTCAGCCACGCCGGCACCGCCGGGAGGTCGGGCATGTACGTCCCGGACTCCGGTGGCGACGCCATTCCGGTGGACGCGACGTGCGTTTGGCTTAGTGTTGAGGGAGGAGTACGTGAACAACGGCGCGCGAAGTGGCTGATAACTGGAGATGGGCGTTTTAATAGCCATCGGTTCCAAGCTGAGATGGGAAATTTTGGGCTAATCTAGTGCAGGTTGAGTTTGATAAAGTTTGGGGCAACTCGGAGGCGAGCTCGCGAGACGTGATGCGCGCTCGAATCGACGCGTGGTGGGGACGAAATGTGGGGAACCGCAACCGGTTCCTGGTCAAACTCGGCAACTCTAACGCGGACCGTTTTCTTCCCCAAAAGGCTTCGTTCGCTTGAGCTAAGACGTTGCTGCTGCAGCTAGCAGCTGCTGCTACAGTGATGTACTGAAAGACATTGCAACCGTAGCTGTAGCAAAAGCTTTAGGCCTTAACCAGGTACCAGTCGGGGAGATGCAATTGGAGTCGCGACTCTGAAGTCTGAAGATTAGTACAGGTTGGAGACGCAGTGTTGGAATATTCAGTATATATATTCCACGTTCATTCGTTCAAAGATCATCAGTATGGAGGCCTCATCTTTTTATCGTAAAAAAGCATCGGAGGCTGTGTACTTGTGTTAGGGTGAGCATGAAGAAACAGCCAGGGATTAGTCTCATCCGGCACAGGATGCCACCATTCTGTTTTTTGTAACCACAACTTGGATTAGGATTATGTAACTACATACTCAATAGGTAATGATTTGATCCGCGATCAAAAAAGAAGTATGTGAATGTAAAATCCCAACAAGCCAACATGGAGATCTTAATTGATTAGCCAGTTTACTGAAATGCTGGGAGCCATGTCTACCTCCGGTACAGCATCCCCGGATTAACAACCTACCAAGTTGAGATCTAATTTAATCCACATGTGTTGGAGTAGAATGTAATGAAACTTAATTTAATTCCACTCTAATCTACTTCAACACATATGGATTAAGATGAATACATGCGCATCCAAACAGCCCTAAGGGAACTGATCCCACCCATTAATATCTTGCCGCATGTATTTTTTAAACATTTCTTGAATCTTAAGATGATTTCAGACAACACTCTTGTACTACCAACTAGTACAAATGAATTGTCACTTTTTTTATTTGCTATTTGTCTTTGTGTCATAACATATCAAAATTTTGTCCTTATCTCACTATAAAAATAATTGTAGATTGTTAAATTATTTTTGTGCCAACACATATCAGATTTATCAGGTTTATGGTTTTGTCTAACTGCTTTTTCATTCTAGGAACAAAAAATTATAGATTGTGTCTACAGATATTGCAATGAACTAAACAGTAATTTTTTAGTCAATAATCGTCGTCTGGATGAAAAAATTTCAGGCACCTGAAATTTATCAAAAGCCGGCTTTGTTTCCTCGTGGGGCCTCCTTTTCTCCTTTCCTTTGTGGGCCTGGTCGCGCGGCCCGCGCCCGCACCACAAACCGCCGCCGCCCGTTCGCTCGCCGAGCCCCTCTGCGCCGTCGCACCGCCCTCACCGTGCCCCGGGCGCGCCCTGCTCCGGCCACCGGCCGCCGGCAGCCACCCGTGCCTCTTCACGCGGTCGTGCGCTCATGAGCGGTCGTCGTCCTCCTCGGCTCCGGTATCTCTGCGACGCCACCTTGCTGCTGCAGCTCCCCTCTAGGGTTTGTGCTCCCCATGCAGCTTCTTTATCTCGTTCAAATTCAAATAATTCCTGAACCCTGTCTCGGCACTCTGTTCTTCCTGCAGTGACTCGTGTGCTTTTTGTTGCTCATCCCTGTGCCGTTCTTCCTGCAGTGACTCGTGTGCGTGCTTGCTGTTGCTCATCCCTGTGCCGTGCTCTTCCTCTTGGTAAGATAGCTATGCCCCTCGTTTCAATTCTTAAACAAATTGCTTGCTGTCTAGGATATTCGAAATCGAGCACCCAAACCCTAGCTTAAGCTATTTGTATTCAGATATGATCTAATCCAATTACTTAAGGGCTTGTTTGGATGCCCATGTATTTACCTCAACCCACATGTGTTGAAGTGGAGATTAAACTAAGTTCACTCCAATGCACTCCAACACATGTGGATTGAGGTAGATACATGATCCAAACAAGGCCTAAGTGTAGTATACATGTCCTGTTCACAGAAACTTCGATTCTGTTTTCTTTTTTACAAAAATTATTGGGTGTACAAGTGTATACCCATGTCCTTTACTGTATCTGCCCTTGTATTATGGATATTAACTTGGTTTTTTGCAAACATTATCGGGCATACATCCATGTCCTGTACTGGGTCGACTCTTGCTGTGATGGCCAGGTTTTGAAATCAGGTTAGATCTGCACACGCGATGGAGACTGAGGCGGTCTCGAACGATTGCCTGTTGGGTCCTGTCACTCTCCAAAAGAGAAGCAGCATGAAATTGAAGAATAGGATGACGATGAAGATGAAAAGTCTCTCTTCCTTTCTCGACGAGGAGAAGGAGAAGTATGGCGAGGAAGATAACGAAATCATTATATTTCGTCAACACTGGGAAAGACATTATGCCGATAGTTACGGTTCGTTTGAGAGCACTAGTAAGTCAATCAAACTCAGTCTAATTACATCTCAAATATTTAATAATATTGCCTATATTGATTTATTTAGTTGAGGGGTTTTCTAGTTTGATGTAAAGCTGACTTTATATTTCTATTATACAAATGGCATGTGCTATTTTCTATGTATATGTCGGGTCTAGCATGGTTAAACTTCTTTTTATCACATTGTGCTTGTGTTTCTGGGGTTCTCTACAAAATTTTCTTTTTGGCTAGAATATATTGTTGTATGCAGAATTAAACATCTGCCTTAAATATAAGCGATATGTGATGCACCTTTTCTATCAACGGACCCTTTAACTTATGGAATTCTTGTTGTAGCTGTTGTGCCCCCCATGCTCTACACATTTGGATCCATCCCAAAATATGCTATCCCAGACAATGGAATGCAGATTTTCTATGTTAAAGTCGCCCAGATCAAAGAGGAGGAGGGTCTTGACTGGCCACTACATGTGTATGGCTTGATTGCCACCAGGGATTCTATCGATCCTAGACGCAATCTTATTTTCTACCGCACTAGGGATAACTGCCAAACTATAACTGAAGGGGTATGTGCCATCTAAGTTCCCTTTTCTGCTTCTCAGCTTTTTTGATTCTATTATATATATTTTGTTTTGTTCACCTCTGTATGTATTTTGCTTGTTAATAATTGTCGCACTTTTTTCTTTACATTTGAATTTGCAAGAAACAATTCAACCGATCGAGAATGCACACAAGCGCCCACCCATGATCCGATCCGACTACAATTTTTTTCCACCAGACTGCACGGACGTTGTGCCCACCATAGGCCGTGTTTTTTTCCCAAGCCCTCGCCACTAGTTGGTTTTAATTTTAGGATGGGTGGACGACGTGGAGTGGGCCATGGCCGCTAAACAGGAGCGACCATGCAGTTTAGTTTTTCTTAGTGAATGTAAATATTGTTAGAGGTAGATAAGGCAACAAAAAGTAGTCAACTAGATTGTAAAGATGTCCAGCGCATATACGAATTACAAAACAGATGCGTATTAATACACAGCATTCTAGTTAGTTGATGATATCCTAACAAGTATAGTGTACATTTCTTTATTCAGGGGAAAATATAATTGTTTCTGCCATGGGCCATGACATCAAGATTTACAGTTACCTTTTTAAAAAATGACCTATAGTTTGAGTACTCATTTGTGAAAACAAAACAACTAGTCCAAAGGCATAAAAAGTAAATGAAGTGGTCTGATCACACAAAAAATAACATGTATGGGCACAAAAAATGATAGCTTGATCACAAATGTGTGAGAAAAAGTTCTAAATAAATTTGTCCATTCACAAATAATATCATGCCCGAGTACAACAACAACAACAACAACAACAAAGCATTTAAGTCTCAAACAAGTTGGGGTAGGTTAGAGTTGAAACCTAGTAGAAGCAATCAAGGTTCAGGCACGTGAATAACTGTTTTTCAAGTACTCCTATCTAAGGCTAATGGCTAAGTCTTTGGGTATATTCCATCCTTTCAAGTCTCCTTTTATTGTCTCTACCCAAGTCAACTTCGGTCTTCCTTTGCCTCTCTTCACGTTACTATCCTGGCTTAGGATTCCACTACGCACCGGTGCCTCTGGAGGTCTCAGTTGGACATGTTCAAACCATCTCAACCGGTGTTGGACAAGCTTTTCTTCAATTGGTGCTACCCCTAATCTATCACGTATATCATCGTTCCAAACTCGATCCCTTCTTGTATGACCGCAAATCCAACGCAACATACGCATTTCCACGACACTTATCTGTTGAACATGTCGTCTTTTCGTAGGCCAACATTCTGCACCATACAACATAGCAGGTCTAATCGCCATCCTATAAAACTTGCCTTTTAGCTTCTGTGGTACCCTTTTGTCACATAGGACACCAGATGCTTGCCGCCATTTCATCCACCCTGCTTTGATTCTATGGCTAACATCTTCATCAATATCCCCGTCTCTATGTAGCATTGATCCTAAATATCGAAAGGTATCCTTCCTAAGCACTACTTGACCTTCCAAACTAATATCTTCCTCCTCCCGAGTAGTAGTGCCAAAGTCACATCTCATATACTCAGTTTTAGTTCTACTGAGTCTAAAACCTTTGGACTCCAAAGTCTCCCGCCATAACTCCAGTTTCTGATTCACTCCTGTCCGGCTTTCATTAACTAGCACTACATCGTCCGCGAAAAGCATACATCAAGGGATGTCCCCTTGTATGTCCCTTGTGACCTCATCCATCACTAAGGCAAACAGATAAGGGCTCAAAGCTGACCCTTGATGTAGTTCTATCCTAATCGGGAAGTCATCCGTGTCTCGCCCGTGCTGCAGTGGTGGTGCGGGAGCGGAGCGTGGTGCTGCAAGCGGCAGCGGCAGCACGTGGCCCAGTTGGCCCCCTGGCACCCAGGGTGTGGACCAGGCTGTGACAACCTAATTACAGTGGGGCTTAGGAACGGAACTGCTGCCACCCAGGGTTCCATAAAGTATCTCACATCATATGCTCTTATTAGTTTATTCTTTGTATGGTCTACCAATTTTTTTGTTTGTTTTTTCTTGGAATAAACAAAACATCACTAGTTAGAACTTTTTGTAAGAACTGGCAGGAGTGCTAATAAATTATTAGAGACGAGAGAGTTATCAATTGGTTAATAATTGATGGTGCTTGCAGGTTCCCTTTTTGCAGTTAACTGGCCCATCTCGTGCAGTTGTGTTAATTGATCCAGTCAGGTTTGAAGTCCAACTGAAATCAAAGGGCAGGACCGAGTCTGAAGATAAAGTGATCTGCTTCGATATCTTTAATACACAGCATGCTTCTGGCTATGTGGGATATTGTCCTCCTAGGATATTTACAAGTCATTTACGCTTCAACCAAAAATAAAGTTGAGTTTGCATTTGCAGTACTTGCTCGATCAGTTGAGGCTACCATCCGTATTGAAATTGTTGATGGTGCTTGGCCAGAACATCTCGGGGGACATGTAACAGCTCGCACGGCTAGTATCCATCATGAGGGTATTGTACTTGCAGATTCTGGAGGTGGAAAACTGCCTGTCAGTGGTTCTGGTGTGATTGAGCTTTCAAGACGGGTTATTTGTGTTGAATTAAGTGGAGAACTGGAAGTTGATGTTGCGGCCTTTCGAGTTGTTCATAATATTTACTCAGATGCTGCAAAAGGTTCCGTTGTTTTCACACCTAAAAGGGCCGCAATCAGTTATGACACATGTGATCTAGGCTTCTGTAAGCTGGGAGTCACCGTTGCTTGGTCTCTTCTTGCATAAGTTGATGATATGCCATGGGGTCGCACTGCACGGGGCTGTAGCCTGTAGCCTGTAGAACGCCACTGTTTCATCCTCAAGTGCCTGTTCATCTGGACCTAATCTATTTAGCTTTTTTTGGTGGTTATAGGGACAAATAAAATTTCAGATGTATTGTTATATATATTATGTAGTTTGTAACGCTGCGTCGTGCTTGTCCTGCTGTGTCATTATGTAACATAACTTTAATCTGTTATCAGTGAGTGCTTAATTCCTTTTCACCATGGTTTGCTTGGGCATTCGTTCGGTCTAGTTCCATGCTGCATTTTTATCAGTGACTCGCACGGCTAGTTTTCATCTAGGGAGTTTTCATCGGCAGTGACGGCAATCTGTCCACGAGTAAAGACTGCCAATCAATGTTCGGTTGTGTTATAGCCGGTGCACAGGGACGTTTCGCGTGGTGCGATGCAAACTAGGCCTGTACATGGTGATGTATAAATACTTAGCATATTCCAGTTACCATCAGATGTCCACCATTAATTTTGAAATTGTGCAAAGGTGAAAGGTGAAAAAGGTACATCTAGAGAACCTGTCCAATCTTGTCAAACTTTCTTATTATGAAAAGGTTAATTGATTTTACAGATTATGCATTTGCAAGCATCGTCAGGGATTGTTCAGAGTTATTTTTGGTACTCCTATAAGCACAAATTGCCGGTTGATTATGTCACATGGTAAGTAGGTTGTATGGACGTGCACACCATTTGACATTCCAGAATTAATGTCGGTCTCTATGTACAAACGGTTTAACTATAGTCAAGAAAAAACACTCTCATCTTATGCAATCAGTTGCATGATATAGCTTTGTGTTCAATACCTGAACATCTCAGGTGCGCCGAGTGCAGTCCCTTGTGGAGACCTTGGAGAAAGCAAGAAATGCAAACCGCTTCAGCGATCATAACAAAGCTGTTCAGTGACAACGTAGTGGGAGACGTTTGAGAACGGCATGTTGGCGTGGGCAGCTTGAACGTAGAAGGGACTAAACATCATTAGTGCACCTGAACAATGTCCGAAGAGCCCCTAATCCATGCATCCATCTCTGCTCACTCACCTGCTGGCTGCTCCCGTGCGCTGGCGTGTTCCCACGCTGGTGCGTCACTCGTTGGCCGCGCTGCTAGCCAGGTTAAAAATCATCAAATTTCATTTATTCAAAACAGTTCTACAATCTCTATTATTACAAATCATCAAAGCTACCTCCTAGCATACAAACGATCGGCTATCTAATCCCTAGACTGATTTATATTTTGATCTTTATCGGCATGAGTAGTACTAGCTCCATTAGTTTAACTAGACGATGGTTCTTCCTGTGGATTGTAGTTTTTATTTTCATCACACCTCTCAAAGTCCCTATCCTTTTTATCATTCTCTCTTATGAAATTATGAAGGGCCATGTGTAAGCAAAATGGACCCTAGACCTATTTACTTTGGATTTTGGTGTTGGATGACCAATACAACCAAATTGGACTAATGAATTTGTAAGTAATTATTTTATAGTTCAATAGGGTGCAAGACGTGACTTGGACGAATGCGACATAATGATCCCCCATCAACACCACAAGCAAGACCCTAAAAGCACAAGAAAAGACCCAAGATATCAAGCATAGTCCAAGCACGAAGATGGGAACCAAGCCGGACATAAGATCGCGAAGAAACGAGCTCGGCAGAGATGACCGGACGCGGCCCTTATAGCGATTGGACGCGTACGATCGATAGTCCGAGACTGTGGCAAACGTCAGCAGGCGACCGGACGCTGAAGAAGACACGTGATCGGACACACCAATGACACTGATCATCATCACGGCAATGGTTTCAACGTGATCGGACGCAGCTGCACTGGACGACCGGACGCAGGAACTGCAACGTCCGATCGAGTCCAGAGAGGTTCCAGAGCGGCTGCAGCACGATCGGACGCGTCCCATCAACAGTGACCGTACTCAGCTCAGAGTCCGATCAACGCGTGTGCTCCAACGGTCGGGACGACCGGACACATCCGATCATGACAAAAGCAGCGTCCGGTCAGTAGCAGAAAGCTGAGTTTCGCCCCTAAAGGCTACTTTCTCAGTGGGGCTTATAAAGAGACCCCCAACCGACCATTTGAGAAGAGGAGAGTTGAGGAAACATATCAAGAATGTTGATACACCATTTTAGTGATCTCCACTTGTATAGTGCTTAGTGATTCATTAGGTGATTAGCGTAGGTGCTTTGCGAAGTGCTAGGTTGATTAGATCACTGCTTATGCGCTTCCTCTAGGTTTAGGCCTAGTGTTTAGTGAGGTTTGCACACCTTTTATCACTCGATGCTTGCGCGCACCATTGCTGTACATCGAAGGGGCTTGTAGTCTTGTGAGATCACACCAACCGCGTTTGTGGTGTGGCCGCCACCGTGTACCGAAGGAAACAAGGCCCGCGGCGGTTGGGCCGGAAGCTTGATAGTGAAGACGGCGGGGAGCGGTCCGGGAGAGGCTTGCCGAAAGGCACACCGGAGACCCATTTGCACGTGGGGAAGGCCCGAGGCTATCCACGGAGTTACTCGACTGGTAGCTTGGCCCTTGCGAGGGATTCCTTACGAGGGGCTCCAACGAGAACTAGGGGAAAGCTTGCGCGCTTCTCGATACCTCGGTAAAAATACCAAAGTCGTCGACGAGAGTTTGCATATCTCTACCTTACTCTTTATCTTCCTTATTTACATTGTTTGCATAACTCCCTTTGCGATAGAGATAGCAACACACTAGTCAAAAATGTAGTTGCACATTTAGATATTTTATCTTTTGCATATGTTTTGCTAAGAATAGAAAAAGAGGTCATAGTTTTGAGTTAGAGTTTTAAGTTGCCTAATTCATGCCCCCTCTTAGGCGTCACGGTCCCTTACACCATGCACGCGAGAATTATTTTGCTTTGCTTTGGCATCGGATAACTCGATAAGTCCAATAAAATCTCCACTTCATCTTCAACAATCCAAATAATTGCTCGATGACATTTCGAAGTGAAGAATGTGCATAATTATAGAGCTCTTTTTTACCTCTTGGGGCGGGTCCTTGTCGATACTCCTAGACATGATACTTTGTACCCTTGTAGGGGACAAGATAACCCGGTCGGTTTGGGTAACCCTAGTCAACAATATAGAACTTCCCTACATGGTTGCAATTTGTTGTAAGCCAAATGCAAAGTAAGAGCATTTAGATTAAACAAGAGGTAATAGGACAAATCAATACCTTTAGGTGGATGTGGAAACCTGTCGCCATACTTATCAATTGCATCTTTGAATACCCGCATGTCATGAACCAATCCAGGCTATCCCGCAACAGCAAATGTGAATCTCATATCGAAATCACAAAGGGCCAACACATTCTGACTAGTGTACCCATGTCTTCCCATATGAGGTACTACCTGATTTGTTGGCACCACTACCTTCACATGTGTTCCATCTAGTGCTCCAATGCACTGATCAAAGAAAGGAGCACACCTAGGAGACTGCAGCCTCTTATGCACAGCTCTAAATTCAGGGTCTTTTGGCCTAATTATATCAGCTGCTAGTTTACACACACAAGCCAACACCTTATCAAACTTCATACTAACTGTGCATATTGTCAGCTTGCCTAACTGATTGTTGCGATGCACACATCCATAAGAACATCCCTAAAGCTTCGATTGATGTCATCTTAATGTGGACTTCAATCCATATGAACTCTGAAGCACACTATAAAGCTTATCGAAGCACTCTTTCCTCATCCTAAACATTCTGTAGCAATATGTCATATGGTCTAAGGTTCTTGTGACCCATTGGTAACCCGATTCTACTGATACTCTACATTCAGATCTGTTCATGTGAAGCTCGTGGTGATACATACCTAGAGTGTAAGCAGCGACAACCATTTGTCGCCTCCTCTTTTGGGCTCTTATATAGTACTCTACCAATGCATCCTCTAGGTCAGAATCAGTTGACGATGAATCATCACTTAATGATGAAGATGAATCATCGTTGTCCTATGAATCATCCTCAAAACCATGTGCGGCATTACCATCATAAACCTGAACACATCAACGAAGACCGAATCAATCACTGCCAAATCAATCATGAAGCAATCACAAAGCAATCAAACATCATCACAAGCCAAATCATTGAACTGAAATACGTAGGTTCAACACAAATGCATAGGTTCAACGCAAATGCATAGGTTCAATTAAATGCATAGGTTGATCACACATACAGAAATGCACTTATCTAGCGCTTCTCTACACCATTCTAAACCCATTTCTACAGCCACACATATCTGTCCTCCAATGTATCAATTTCACAGAAGACCTGTCGATAATATTCTTCCTTAAACAAAGTTGTAGCAACGAAGAATTCATCTGATTCATTATCTGCTCCACACTCCTTGACCATTGCCAAACATCTCCTAACATCTGCTTCTTTCTGCTCCTTTTTCTTCAACTTCCTGGCTTCCTTGAGCTCTTCTTTGCTGCTCCTAAACTAGGCTAGATTATCATTTGTAGCCTTCCTGTCCTCATCAAACTTTTCTATTATACTAGTGAACATAGTCTTCAGCAGTGGTTCCTTTTTCTTCTTTGATGGACTCTCACCAGAAGTAGATGTGCTTGTGTTGGGTTGTTTTCAAAACCATCGGTATCAGTCCCTGCCGTAGCCCTTGCCTCCCATGGCTGCTCATACCCTTGTTCCTGACTTGCTTGTGCTGAAAACTACATTGGGATGCAAGATGTAGAGCCATCTACCACTACAAATGGTAATGTTTTGATCAGACCAATTGGCCTTGTCAATTTTCTTCTAAAAAAGATGAAAAGAGGACATGACATATCAAAATAGCTTTCATCAATGATATAAAAACATGCAGTATACATTTATCATGTAACAAATAACATAAGCACAAAATGGTAATGTTTTCATCACATATCCATGCTACAGACAGCCAACCAACTAAATTATAAACTCATGATGCTATTCTACACACTAATATTGTGATGCAGAAACTTAAGCTCAATAGCTCCAGAAACATAAGCACAAAAACATACAACATGTAGTTTTCATGTATCAGATAACTTAAGCACAAAATGGTAATAGGTTAATCACAAATCCATGCTAAATAATCATATGGAGATCACCAAAACACAATCAAAAATAGGATTTTTACAAAAAATAGGGTATAGGGTTTGGATCTTACCAACGCAAGGGCAATCTCATCGGATTCTTCGTTGTCATCGTCATCCTCTCTGTCCAAATTCATGGTGTCGGAGTTGCTGGCGGCAGATGTGGATGCATGGGACAACGTCTGCCTCATCCAGACCCCATGGCCACCACCGCCCATTCCGAAAAGTGGCAAACCTTGAGGAGCGGATGCTGCTGGCTATTTACCGGATGCCGCTCCGGTAAACAGAGCTCCATGACGGCTACCTCCTGGGTGCACATCATGTCTACCTCCACGGCCAGTTCTGGGACATGATCCGGTATGTACCGGCCGTGGAGGCTGGAACTAGCCATGAGCGGATCTGCCGCTAGGGCAAAGGGGAGGGAGCCCAACACTGGCCCGAAATGCTTCCGATGGCAGCTGCTCCTGGTTGGTGAAGATGTCTAGGTTAGGGAACTCGGCCTGGGAGTTCAGATCTAGGCTCTCCAGCCGCATCCGTGGAGCAGAGAGGCTGGGGGAGGTGTAGGGAGAAGAAGGAGCTTGGGAGTACATGCCGAACTTGTCGGTGCCGGGGATCTGAGGGTAGGGCTCAGATTCGGCGACGGGGAAGGAAGAAGACCCGGCGAAGTAATCCTTGTAGTTGTTGCCGTAGCTGTCTGTAGCGGATGTGGTGTGGGAAGGAAGGAGAGCTGTGGCAGCGACGTGTGGGCGAGATGCGGCGACGTGCGGGCGAGATGCGGCGGTGGAGTGTGGACCGAGTGAGGACGGTGAGGGCTCGGGGGAGGAGGGGAGCGGTGGCGTCGGGGTCCGCACGACCGGAGGGGCGGTGGGGACGAGAGAAAGGGCGAGGGAGCGAGTGGCGGCGGGGACGAGAGAGAGGGCGAGGGAGCGAGTGTCGCTGAGGGTTTCAGGATGGGTGGATGAGGGCGTTGGGAGCAATGATTGAAGGGCAAGGGGTGTCAATTTGGGCCCTTTAGTCCCAATTAGCAGGCCTCTAAGGGACTACTCTAATTTAGTCCCTAGTGTTTGGTTCAAAGAGACTAATTAGGACTAAAATTTAGTCTTTAGTCCCATCTCCCATAAAAAAGAACAGGCCCCTAATCTATTTTGCTTTTTTTGGGTGGTCATAGGGACAAATAAATTTTTAGGTGTAGTTTGTATGTGGTTGGTCCGTAGAGCACGACCAGCCCTGGCATGGACTGGAGCCCGACGAACGTGGCCGCCACCAGCTGCCACACATTGCCGCCCTTGTTCAGCCACGCCAGCACTGTCGGGAGGTCGAGCATGTACGGCCCGGGCCCCGGTGGACGTGACGTGCATTTGGCTAGTGTTCGAGCAAGCTTTCAAGGAGTACGTGAACAACAGTGCACGAAATGGCTGATAAAAGGAGATGGGCGTTTAATAGCCATCGGTTCCAAGCTGAGATGGCGAATATGGCGAATTTTGGGCAAATGTGCGGGTTGAGTTTGATAATGTTGGGGCCGTCTCGGAGGCTAGCTCATGAGACGTGATGCGCACTTGAATCGGCGTATGGTGGGGACGAAATGTGTGGAACCGCAACCGGTTCAGGGTCAAACTTGGCTGCTGCTACAATGATGTACTGAGAGACATTGCAGCCGTAGCTATACCAAAAGCTTTAGGCTAAGGTACTAGTCGGGGAGATGCAATTGGAGTCTCGACTCTGAAGTGAAGATTGGTACCGTTGGAGAGGAAGTTGGAATATTCACACACACACACGCACATATACATATACATATACATATACATATACATATACATATACATATACATATACATATACATATACATATAACCACTGTTCTGCAGCTGGCTATAAAATAATTTATTCTGTGGCCACTTTGAGTTACGATAATTACTATGCACGTTCAAAGATCATATTCTTTAAAATAAAGAAAGATCATCAGAACGGAGGCCTCATTTTTTTTATCGTAAAAAAGCATTAGAGGCTATATACTTGTATTAGGCTGAACATGAAGAAACAGCTAGGGATTGGGTCTCATCCGACACTGGATGTCACCATTCTGTTTTGTTGTTGTTGTTGTTGTTGTTGTGTAACCACACCACAACTTGGATTATGTGAACTATATGGTACACAAATGCAGGTTGTGCCGAAGTCCAAGGAATTAATTATCAATAGGGTAATGATTTGATCTGCGATCCAACAGAAATATGCGAATGTGAAATTCCAACAAGCCAACATGGAGTTCTTAATTGATTAGCCAGTTTACGAAAATGTTGGTATGTGTGTCTACCTTCGGTACAGCATTCCCCGATTAACAACCTACCAAGTTGAGATAAACGCCTGAGTCATCAGCATAAGGGAACTGATTGCACCCATTAATATCTCGCAGCATGCAGTAGAAAGAACCTTGTCACTGGAGAGTTGAGAAAAACAAGTAACTATCTCACACCAAACCAGACAGCAGTAAATAATCCATGATCGTTTACGACGAAACAAATAGGCTGTAGATTTCTCGATGAGGGGAACCGATGATGGTTGACCAGAACGAGTGGCTAGAGAAGCAAGGATAACCTTGCCCTTTCTTCAAGATACTTGGGTTTGCTTGCTTTAACATTATAAGGTGAAATAAATGCCTTTTTCAAACAAACAAAGTAATCACTACAATTACCTCCTGACATTTATTTGGAGCAATGTGATGGGCTATAAGATGAAAAGAAAAGGACCTCAAAACTATGTGGGCAAGCTTGCCTGATTAACAAGAGAACTAATAAATGCCCAATATGACAAAGGATCATGCTCACTCAGGGTTCAAACACAGGTCAGTATTACAGATAGCAACACGGCAACATGACCCTCAAAAGGAAACTTTGGTTGCTAATTTATTTGGTAACATAGTTATACAAATGAATATAAGCAATCTAACTAATTAAAAAGAATGTAAGCAGTCAGTTTAAAAGTTTGACAGCATTTATGCCCAAAAGAAGACTTTGTGACTGGATATATTAAAACATTTACTCCCTCTAGAAGGGAATATAAGTCGTTTATGAACATTGACACTGTCTTCAATATGACACCTCACTAGTTATTTCTATTAAGTTATACTTTTCTAAATAAAAAGAGTTTGTATTAAAAATCATGTAAATCAATTTACGACTTAATCCCTGTACATACCTTCCTTAATTGAGAGGCAGAGCTCCTGCCAGGTTTTAAAAAAAAAGACTTAATCTACATAATTATTTATATACAATGGTCAAATTTGAAAAGCTTGACCACCACATATCCTAAACCATAGTTATTAGGACCAGACCGGACATCGAACCGCTCAAGCCCTCGGTTCACGGTTTGATTGGTCCAACCGGTTGAACTGCCGGTTTAATCCGGTTCAAATAGAATGAGGAAACTACTAGAACACAAATGATATTGTGGCGTAGTGGTGGACATTGAGCCGATGAAAACCGGCCATCCTGGAGCTATGCGTGGGTTTGCATCGTGAAATGGGGGAGAGAGGAGAGAAAGGAATTGAACACTGGTCTCCAGGGTTGGAGAGCGAGTTCTCCACCACTACGCCAGAATATCATTTGTGTTCTAGTAGCGTTCCTAATTCTATTTGAATCGGATTAAACCGGCGATTCAACCAGTTGGACCAATCAAACCGTGAACCGATGGCTTGAGCGGTTCGATGTCTGGTCTGGTCCTAATAACTATGCCTAAAACTGACTTCTATTTGCAATATAAAGGAGCATAACACTGGATAATAAACAAAAGTGAACTCTAGGTACAGATTCTCACAATTATAGTATTATTTTAGTAACGTTTTACATAATTACAACATGATGGAGAAACATCTCATATGTCCTTTGAGGCTATACATCAAAAGATGAGGCTACCAACTAGGAATGATGTTAAAGGAACAGTCAAATTGTCATCCAGTTCTGTGCTGATGGGGTGAGATTCAACGAGTGTTGCAGCTACAGAGACCATGAGGAAGCCTAAAGCCATGTACCATGTTTCCTCAATAAAACCAAAAGTGTGGAAGTAATGCATATACCTGAATAAATGAGACTGAATGATTAAAAAAAAGTTGATGCAACAGTGAATTCAGTAAAGGTTAGACATTACCCAACTGATGCCAGAAAACCAGCCACCGCCATTGCTATGCTTCCAGCATATGATTTGTTGGGATTGTATGGAAGCTTTTCTTTACCTAGGCGTCTCCCAACAACATCAGCTATACCTGGGAATGCATAAATCAACATCAGTATAGCAGGGCCAATCAATTAACTCTCATGTTTGTAGTATGAAACTATTTAGAATATGCAGAAAGAGAATGATTTTTTCCTTTGATAAAGGAAAGAGGAGAAAATTAATGACATACTCATGAGGACATCACTTCTACAGATACAACCACACCACCTATAGCTATAATATCATCCATTCCAGCACCTGAAGCTAGGCCAGCAATTCACAAATTTTATACAAGAAGAGATCGAAATGTGCTCCTAATCAGGAACCTTAGTGTTGAAGAAAAAGATATTTGAACTGATATTTTGTGCTGTATTTATGGTTGTCCACATGCAGTCACCACTTGCAGCTAGCTAGGGTATAGTAGGCTAAACTATTTGTTTGTTACTTGTTAGCTCTCCAGATTCATGGAACAACCTCCATATTAACAGTAGTAATAGAATTAGCTGTTGCCAGTACATTGTAGTAGCATGCACGGTAGCAGCAACCATTTTGGCTATAAAAGGAGGGGTACCTCCATATGTAAGAGTTAGGTTTTGTTTTAGTTCATTTCAGTTCCTTTGAAAACTACTGCTTATGTTGTCTCTTGTGTCGGTTAGACCAACAAACCAACCTCTACTCAAAGCCCCATCTTAATATTTCACTACATACTTGCAATTTCAGATTGCTTGCACCTTGTTCTTGCTGGTTTTCTTCCATTTCTTGCAGGAACAGACCCTAGTGGTCAGGTCAGCTTGGTTTTGGCTAGACTGATAACATCTCAAGGGTTGGTTTAGCGATTGCTAGGCTATTGGAACCTCTTGGTTAGTAGCCTGGAACATGTGAGTCACCCTCACAATTGGAAGGTATCTCATCTCACCGAAAGGTTGGGCCTCTAAAATTCCACATCAACTGGTATCGGAGCAATGGTTAATCGGTGAGACTGAGTTTTTAGTAGTTGTAGTGTTCTTTTACCTATAATCCAAAAAAACAGAGAGAGTTTGCACACCCTATCTAAACCAGTTTGAGCCTAGTTTGCAATCTCTTTTTAGTTTATGCTTTGTTGAATCTCTGGGTTACATTGTCATATGTTAAGTTGCTGGTTATAGTTCTTGCTTAAAGCTTCTAGTTGAGATCTATCTTGAAAAAGAAAGAAGAGAAAGTAAATTTGTCTTTGGCAACCTTAGTGTGAAAGCTAAAAAGGAATAGCAGCTGAGAGATAGCTGTCCAGCTGCAAGTGCTTGGCTGCACTAAATATAGCACTAGAGTTAAAAAAAAGGAAGGAAAGAAAGAAAGAAAGAAAGGAGTCATATTCTGTCTGGATTGTTCTAGTGCTAGACCATTTGAATAACAGCAAGTGTGCACTTGTTTTGCTGTTCTACTTTTGGTTTTCTTGCCAAAACTAAGTTAGTTATAGCCTGTGATTGAGTTGCACTTCTAAAAAAATTAGAAGTGGTAGCCTTGTTGTAGGCTTGCAGCTCTTTTCCATCCCTTGTTTTCTAAGATTGTTAACCAGCTTTTAGTCTTCTATAGGGCCAGCAATGTTGACTAGGACTTTGAGTAGATTTTCAATTTAGCACGTACTGATTTGATTTTATCTAATCCTTGCTACATAAATAAACCTAACCTAGCTACACTCTCTATTGGCCATTCAGGTAACATAAGAATGGCAGAACCGCTCGAAATAACACACTTTTAGAGGTGCTCGTCTTCCACTAGACACTAAGCACCCTGAAAGTTAGCTACATCGGACAGTTCTGTCGACCCCACCCCAAGGGAGAACTCGAAACAATCCACGTTTTACCGCTAGGATCCAATAATGAGTATGAGCTTACAACACTTAGTCCATTTCATACAACAAGAGTTCTTGGAAATTATTTATTACAATACCAGAGTTCAGAGTGCGATAAATAAACAACGGAATGAAAATAAACATCTAGCGAAAATAATACAATGATCCATCTGTGCCCACTAAAAGAATCCTCCACACAAGAGCTACTCCTCAAGTTGCACCTGCAACATGAGTAAAATAAACCCTGAGTACACAATGTACTCGCAAGACTTACCCGACTAGTGGGAATAGTTTTTCGACTCTCAAGGATATGATAGGAAATATGGGTTTGCTATTTTCTTTTTGTTTGCGGAAAGCATTACTAATAGTTCATCCTTACAGTCAAGTTTTATTAGCAGTCATGATTACTTCATTAGCTAACCATTCTAGGTAAGCACATGTTCTACTTTCAAGTAAGGGTTAAGCAATCAGAACCATTTCGCCATCTTTCATCTTCTAGTTCTTACTATAGTACTAGATCATAGCCAAGTCGTATCGTCTCATAGAAATAGTGATTCGTGAACCAATGTATCCCAGCTGGGTACCCCAAAACACACGCCCCGTTTGTACCCCAGGAACAAACAAGACCAACCCATTCCACTCCTATCACGAGGTCCAGGTCCCAAGCGGCTCACGGGCACCTTCTTCCTGATGATAGTCCTCTTGGCCAAACGAGAGTTGGCTGAAGGCTGAGAAGACTAGGGAGGCTGATTCTAAGGGCACTATTGGGCATAGTGACCTTCCTTGCCACACTTGTTAGTGACCTTCCTTACCACACTTGAAACAAGCACCCCGCTTGTTCCCCTGTCCCTGATGAGGCAGAACCTGCTGTCCCTGAGGTTGCTGCACCTGCTGAGTATGTGCATGGTACTGAGTGGGAGGTGCCTAGTGAGTCTGGTGAGACGACTGTCCACCCGGAGAGTGATAGGACACCCTCCTCACAACCTATACCTTCTGATACTGTGGGTGACTAGAAGACCTGGTGATCACTCTCTTGCGCTTCCACTCAGCCTGAGAGTCATGCTAAAGTCCCTCTATAGCAATGGCGGCATTCATCAAAACACCAAAGGTCTGATAGCCCCCTGTATACAGCTTCTCTTGCAAGATGCAAGAGAGACCATGATTGAAACGGTCCATCTTCCTCTCATCAGTATCCACATGAGTCCCAACATACTGTGCAAGATGGTTGAACTTGTTCACATACTCCATCACAATCATGTTTCCTTGCTTTAGCTCTACAAACTCGGATAGCTTCCTGTTCAACAAACCAGCAGGAATATAGTACTGACAAAAAGCAGTGGTTAACTCTCGCCATGTCACACGATGGTCCACAAGATGCATGGCGTTGAAAGTGTCCCACCAAGCACTAGCAGATCCCAGAAGCTGTTGTGCGGCAAAGCGCACCTTCTGCTCATTAGTCACATTGAGCAGCTAAAACTTATGCTCTAGAATACGAAGTCAATGCTCCGCGTCCAGAGGCTCAGCAGTCAGTGTGAACATGGGCGAGTGTATCCCCAAAAAGTCCTGATAAGAACAAGGCACCACCCCCGTTCCCGCCATTACCACCGGTGCCTCCACGAGCGAAGCCACCAATAGCTTGTGCCAGCATCTCTAGGGCACGGGCCGACTCGCGACGAGCAACCATCATCTTGGCATGGGTCATCGGAGACGGTGGTAGTGGCGAAGGAGGACCAAGGAGTGGGGCCTCGTGGCTCTCCCCGTTGGCATTGCCGTTATCATCGCCACGACCGTTTTCGCCTTGGTCTTCACCAAGACCATGGCCTGTCCTAGCACTGGTGCTCCCACGACCAGACCTCAGGTTCATCTGTAAACAGATAGGAACCCACCGTTAGGGACAAGGCCTCTATATTTAGAAGCAAAAGGCTAGAGAGATGATAAGGCCCAATAAATGGTTACAAGCGAGAACTTTTCCTTAAGAGTTAAATCATTTATCTTTATTTATTATCCTATCAATTTACTATCCAAAAATTATACGTGTGGGGAAGTTTAGTTTAAGCAAGATCCTCTTTTCATGATGCATGAATTGAACTATTCGTTCGCTCAAGCCAGAATATAGCGGCATTCATATATAATTTTTGGCACAGCGCACACTCACTTCCCGTACGCTAAACGAATCTTACGTAGCATAAGTTAGTGTACCTGCAGAAGATTGAATAGAAAAAATCATTGCCACTATCCTAGATAGACCATATTACTAGAGCTTATACTTAATTACGTAATTTATCGCATCCTACTTTTCGCAAAGCTTTTGTTGGTCAAATTTTAGGTTTTGAAAAGAGTTTTTAAACTCGTAGACTCATTATTGGCTCTGATACCACCTATGGCAAAACCGCTCGAAATAACATACTTTCAGAGGCGCTCGTCTTCCACTAGACACTAAGCACCCCCAAAAGTTAGCTACATCGGACAGTTCTGTCGAGCCCACCCCAAGGGAGAACTTGAAACAATCCATGTTTTACCGCCAGGATCTGATAATGAGTACGAGCTTACAACACTTAGTCCATTTCATACAACAAGAGTTCTTGAAAATTATTTATTACAATACCAGAGTTCAGAGTACGATAATTAAACAGCGCAATGAAAATAAACATCTAGCAGAAACGATACAAGGATCCGTCTGTGCCCACCAGAAGAATCCTCCACATGAGAGCTACTCCTCAAGCTGCACCTGTAACATGGGTAAAATAAACCCTGAGTACATAATGTACTCGTAAGACTTACCTGACTAGTGGAAATAGTTTTTTCGACTCTTAAGGATATGATAGGCAATATGGGTTTGCTATTTTCTTTTTGTTTGTGGAAAGCATTACTAATAGTTGATCCTTACAGTCAAGTTTTATTAGCAGTCACGATTACTTCATTAGCTAACCATTCTGTTCTACTTTCAAGCAAGGTTTAAGCAATCAGAACTATTTCACCATCTTTCATCTTCTAGTTCTTACTACGATGCTAGACCATAGCCAAGTCGTACCATCTCACGAAAACGGCGATTCGCGAACTAATGTATCCCAGCTGGGTATCCCAAAACACACGCCCCGTTTGTACCCCAGGCACAAACAAGACCAACCCATTCCACTCCTGTCATGGGGTCTAGGTCCCCGTCCAAACTTGGACTCCAAGCGCCCACACTTGAGACCCGGTCTCAATATGGTGCTTAGACCTCCACCTTTCCTTGCCTCCAATCAGTCGGTCCGGAAAGAGCCGAAACCCACGACAAGAGCGTAACGAGCCTTGCCGCTCCCATAAGCAAGTATGTGCTCAGGATAATAAGTCTGTGACCTGACTACCATCCACAGCAACGGACGGTCCTTAATCGACACGAATAGGGAAAATAGTGTAACCAAGCTATGCCCCGTTAGCCGCGGGACACAACCTATTACACCCACCAATACACATACAATATCCCTACCTTGTCTCCATTCTTCCTTTCATCATTTTATTATGAGTAATAATAATCCCCTATTGTGAGCAACGACGGGTTACTCACGCTACCGATGACTTAAGCATAGCATCTACTCGAACCTGCACTAGTAAGACTCTTAGGACAGGTATATCTATGCATGTGGTTTCAATAAAATTCTTGTAACGTAAATGCACAACACATAAATATATGGTGAATTATAAAATAGAGGTTATGCACCGGGACTTGCCTTGGGTAGGCGCGGTGTCAGCTAAGTCAGTCAGTGGCGGCTCCGGGACCTCCTCCTGCACGAGAATCTCCTCCTTGTACTCCTCGACGATTTCCTCGAACTCGTGATCACCGGTGGTCACGATCTCCGCCAACTCGTTCTCTATATGCATGCGATGATGATGCAACACTTAGCATTTAGGCAACAACAACTCTTAAACTAAGAATATGCATATTAAGCTACTAAGCTAGCTCTAATGACTAAGGTACTAAGCTAACTATCATCTTTACCAAGCAAAGTGTTGTGTTCAACTAACAAACACCTAGCTTTACAAATGAAGGATATATCTTTATTTCTATTGATGATTTAATGTATATTAAAACAAAGAGCATTTAACTACCCTAATGCTTAGTCTATTCTAAAGCTACAAAAATTACAGTGGGCACATAATAATACAATGAAGCTATCATAAAAATTTTAGGACTAAAGCTATCACCAATTTACCATGAAAAATCCTATAATGATTCATTTTAATAATACGAAGCACTTTCAAATGATTTAATAGCTCCTGGTATCAACATGTATATATATATGAACTAAATAAACTAACAGATAGATCACAATTTTAGAAACTTAACAAAATTTGTTTCACAATTTTTGGACACCTACATGATTTTATACTAATTACCAAAGATTAGTTTAGAAATTAAATTAGAAAACCTTTCACGTATTACTAGAAAAAGAAAAACCAATCTCCCACGTGGCCCACGCGACGCGGCGCGCGCGCCTGCAGTGGCCCGCTTCTGCGGCCCACACGAGACCGACCCACGACGAAGAAGCCCCCGCGCGCTGGCGCTTTTGTAGAAACACCCCGCGTTATCCTCTATTAACACGACAACTATGCGCACTATTTCTACAGACATCGTTTATGCAAGAAGGCCCTCGTATTAACCCGTCTTCGCATCGGGGAGGTCCCTGACGCCTCTGCGCTCTCCGACGCGACATTGACCGGCACTGGGCCGCTACGCCGGCCAACTAGGGACTCCCTCGACCCATCTAGAGGACCGATGCTCACCTACGAGCCAACGCGCAACAATGGGCAGCGATTCAGAGACCAGAGACGAAGTAGGGTGACTTCTCCATGTCGGCGGGCAACCTGCGGTGGCGACAACAACGTTCCGGTGAGCCACGGCGCTAAGGGAGCAGTAGAGGTAGTGGGTGAGCATCAGCGACTCACCAAGGACTTGGTCGAGGCGATGGTTCGGCCGAAGACGCCCCGAGCAAGGCTGGCCACGTACGCGCGGCAAGCTCGGCGATAAGCCACGGCGGACACGACTGCGTCAACAGCGTTGGGATAGCGGTAGGGGTATGACTCAAGTGCGCATGGCGAGGAGGGGTTCGAGGCGAGTCTAGCGGTGCAGCCAATTTGGCCCAAGGTGGTCAGATGGAAGCTGCCTTCGGTGATGGGCGAACTCGGCCTTATCGGCACGGTAGCGAGGAAAAGCACCAAAATTGAAGCTCGACCGAGCGCCATTCAAGGCGGGGTGGGGACGGGTAGCTAGGTAGCTTGATGACGGAGCCAGCAACACGACAAATCGACTCGAGGTGATCTCCCTGACGAATTTAATGGCGCGGCTCGACGACGGCAGCAAAGGGAGAAAGAGAGAGACGGGGCGCGACAGGTGGGCTCGGCTCGGCCTCGCCTTGGCGGGATGCGATCGGCGTGATCATGGAGGCCCACGCACAGGCGCTGAGGACAAGCGCGCGCGTCCACGACCGGCATGGCCCGCGCAATCGTAGTGCCATAAATGGCAAGGCGACGACGAGCTCTACCACGTGCGCGCGGCTGCGGCGAGCACCAAACCAGGCCAGCAACAGGATAGGGGGTGTAGAGGAAGGCACGGATGTGACGGTGAGGCAACAACACCTGCAATGGCTGTGTCGTGGCACAGGGTGGGTCGACGGTGCGACAGGATAGTCCACGTGCTCGCGGTGGTAGAGCGAGCGGCAGCAGCGCAACATGGCGTCGTGGTGGCATCGGTAGCGGCAACGCGAGGCAGGGTAGCTGTGCGTGGACACGACGACGAGGTGACGGCGCCGGCAATGGCTTCGTCACGACGCGGGGCGAGGCAGGCGGCAGCAGCAGCTCCGCGCAGCGGGCCAGCGACAGCCGAGCCATAGCCATGCCAGAGGCAGCCATGGCTGGCCATGCGCGACTAGCGCGGCGACGCCGAGCGCCCGAGCTAGGTTACCGCATCCACCCAGCGAGTTAGGCCAAGAACATGTCGTGCATGCATTTTAAAGCACCTATAACAACTAAACGGTTGCTTCTGAACCTAAACCATCTTCACCATGCTCAAGAAAGCATATGAGGCTACCAACCCGAGCTAAAACACGACACCACCTCCTAACTCGATTTCACAAAATAAATCGCCAAACATTGCACTATCTTGCTGCTTATATATACTTAAATTCTTCTAAGTCCTTGAGCTGAATTTGATTTCAAGTTCCATTTGTAGGCTATTAGAAATGTTGGCTAGTAATGTTATTTTTTCATAACAAATATTCCATTGTCATCTACAAAGTTCATATTCCAAATTCTATTTAAGTGCCACATATATGTTCTATAGTATTTTTGTTCGATAAAAATTGGTTTTAAACCCTACTTGATATACATGAGTTGTGTAATAGCTTCTCATTTAACATTTTTTTATTGATCATTTTAGGTTGTAATACTTTATCTATTCATTCCATCACATGCATTATCACGTAAACATGACGCTCATGATATGGTTTAGTAATTTGTTTAGAGCGTAACACCGAGGGTGTTACAATAAGCTTGCATTGGCTGAACTCAACCCTAAGGATCGTTGGAGGCTGACCCAGCTTCCAGTTGTACCACCTGCTGATTTTAGTAAGAACCTGTAAGTACTTGGTAAGAGTTTGAGTGTGAGTGCCTTTGAATTTCTACTTTTCATATCCTAGTCGTTGGTAGGCACATATAATCTTGTGGTATTGTTTGTTGTTTGCTGCTAACAATGGTAGGTGAACAAGGTGAGGAAGCCAAACCCCTCACACCAAAGACACAAGCAACCAGGGATTACTTGGCACGCTTGCTAAATAAACATACTGAAAACATCATAAAAGTGGTAAACGAGACCAGAGAGGCTTTGAATAGCACCAACACAATCATCACAGTCCTCCACTCTCGCATAGTGCAACTTGAACAAGCACAATTATCTTCTGCCACAACATCTCGTGCTACTGCTGCTATTGATGACTATGCTACAGATACTGAACTAGATAATGTGGTTAATACAAATAGCGACCATGCGCATCGACGCCACCACCGCCGCCGAGAGGTACGAGACCATGATGATCCTCTACTGAAAATAAAATTTTCAATACCGCCTTTTGCTGGTAAATATGATCCTGATGCATATCTCACTTGGGAAATGGCCATAGAACAGAAATTTGAGTGTTATAATATCCCTAATAATAAAAGAATTAGAGCTGCCACTAGTGAGTTTACTGATTTTGCATCTATTTGGTGGCAAGAATGCTGCCGTACAAATAGGGATGTTCCTATTACCTAGGAGGGTATGAAGAGAGTTATGAGAGCCCGTTTTGTACCTTCATATTATTCTCGTGATTTATTAAATAAATTGCAATGCTTGAAACAAGGTAAAAACATTGTAGAAGAATATTATTAGGAATTGCAGATTGGTATGCTACGTTATGGGTTAGAAGAAACACCGGAAGCTAAGATGGCTAGATTTTTTGGGGAGGGGGGCTTAACAAGGAAATTTAGACCATACTTGATTATAAAGAATATAATTCTATCACTCGTTTATTTCACCTTGCTTATAAAGCTGAAAGAGAAGTGTAGGACCGACAAAGGACAAGGGGCCCTTCTGGGGTTATTTCTCCAGGTTGGCCAAATCGAAGGCAAGCAAAGACGTCCGCAACTTCCTCCAGCCGCACACCTGCACCAAGCTTCTCCAACAACCGTGTGCAGCCTACTTCCTCTACTACACCTACACGTGCACCTAAGGCAAACAAGAGCCTAGCACTAGCCCCTGCCCCAAGTTCCTCTTTAGTTAATTCATCAGGAAGATCACGAGATACACAATGCTATCACTGTAAGGGCTATGGACACATGATGCGGGACTATCCTAGCAAGCAAGCTCTTCTAATCAATAACAATGGTGAGTACACGTCAGCTAGTGATATTGAGGAAGAATATACTATGCTTGCAACTGACCTTGTAGGTAATCATTATGATAATGAGGAAGAGGAAGAGCAGTATGGTACTAAATCAGCAGATAAGTATTTGAGTCTCATTTTACAGCGTGTGCTTAGCGTGCAAATGGAACAAGCTAAACAGAGTCAACGCCACAATCTATTCTAAACTAAATTTGTCATCAACAACCAATCATGTCGGGTGATCATTGATGGCGGAAGCTGTAACAACTTAGCAAGCATGGACATGGTTGAGAAGCTTGGCTTAACCACAAAACAACATCCTAGGCCCTACTTTATTCAATGGTTCAACAGTTGTGGTAAACTGAAGGTAACTCGTATTGTGGGGATACAATTTTCACTTGGTTCATATCATGATTATGTTGATTGTGATGTGGTTCCAATGCAAGCAAGCTCTTTGTTATTAGGAAGACCATGGCAACATGATAGAGATACCTTGCATCATGGTAGAACCAATCAGTACACGCTCATGTTTAAAGGGAAGAAAATTACTTTGCTGCATATGTCTCCTGAAGCTATTCTAAAAGATGAAATAGAAAGAGCTAATAGAGAGAACAAGGAAACTAGCAAAAATGAAAATCAAGTTATAGCTAAGGAACTTGCTTCAAATAATAAGAAAGAACCTAATGCTAAGAAAGATGGAATTATGTTGAAAAGTCCTGTTTTACTAGCTACAAAATCTAAAATTATTAAGATGACAGCAAGTAATTCTGCTTGCTTAGCTATAATGTTCGAAGAAGCATTATTTTCAAATGAGGATATACCTCTAACTATGCCTCCTGCTGTTGCTGATCTTTTGCAGGAGTATGGAGAAGTGTTTTCAAAGAAAATACCACCTGAGCTGCCACCAATCTGAGGAATTGAACATCAAATTGATCTAATACTAGGTGCTTCCCTACCCAATCGTGCACCATATAGGACCACTCCTGAGGAGACGAAGGAGATTGCACGTCAAGTGCAGGACTTGCTTGACAAAGGGTATATACATGAAAGCCTTAGTCCTTGTGCTGTTCCGGTTATTTTGGTTCTAAAAAAAGATGGATCATGGCGTATGTGTGTTGATTGTAGGGCTATTAATAATATCACCATTAGATATCGTTACCCTATTTCTAGGTTCCATGATATGCTTAATGAATTAAGTGGTTCTAAAATGTTCTCCAAAGTTGACTTGCGTAGTGGTTATCACCAAATCAGAATGAAACTAGGAGATGAATGAAAACAACTTTTAAAACTAAATTTGGCTTATATGAGTGGTTAGTCATGCATTTTGGTTTAACTAATGCACCTAGTACATTTATGCGATTGATGAACGAAGTTCTACGTGCTTTCATTGGAAAATTTGTGGTAGTATACTTTGATGATATCTTGATTTATAGTAAGTCACTTTCTGAACATCTTGAGCATTTACATGCTATTTGTAATGCTTCAAGATATGCACGTTTGTTTGGTAACATCAAAAAGTGTACATTTTGCACAGATCGAATATCGTTTCTTGGCTATGTTATGACCCTGCAGGGAATTGAAGTTGATGCAGCCAAGATTGATGCCATCAAGAGATTGATGCCATCAAGAGTTGGCCAACTCCAAACACAGTCACACAAGTACGGAGCTTTCTTGGACTTGCCGGATTTTATAGACGTTTTATCCAAAATTCAGTACCATCGCCGCACCATTGAATGAGTTGACAAAGAAAGGAGCTCCCTTCCATTGGGGGGCAGCACAAGAGAATGCATTCAATCTCCTCAAAGAGAAACTCACCAATGCTCCACTACTCCAACTTCCTGATTTTGGTAAACCTTTTGAATTCGAATGTGATGCTAGTGGGATAGGCATTGGAGGTGTATTAATTAAGATGGTAAGCCTGTTGCCTATTTCAGTGAGAAATTAAGTGGACCTAATCTGAATTATTCTACTTATGATAAAGAATTATATGCCTTGGTTCGCACCCTAGAGACCTGGCAACATTATTTGTGGCCGAAGGAATTTGTGATTCATTCCGATCACGAGTCTCTCAAACATATTAGAAGCCAAAACAAACTAAATCGTAGACATGCAAAATGGATGGAATTTATTGAATCTTTTCCTTACATCATAAAACACAAAAAAAGGAAAGAAAAATATCATTGCTGATGCATTGTCTAGATGTTATACCATGTTATCTCAACTTGATTATAAAATATTGGATTAAGTCCATTTTTTGTGCCTCAACTATTGTGTTGGTCTAATTTTAACCATCAACTACAAAACCGTCAACTATTGTGTATCGGTACCCCAACTGTCAAAACCGTTCACTTTTAGCACCAAGGCGGGGGCAAGGTTGTTTTGACCGACATTGAGCGGTTTTGACCACGCCTCCCTCTCCACGCTGCACAGCCTAACAAACCGATGTTGGGGCCTCTGTTCTTCCCTACCAGTTGCTCGAAACCGGGAAGTGCCTGAATAAAGGTTGTAGTTCTAAGTGCAAGCTTGGGCCTAGTAACTTGAACGGGCCAGTGCCACAGTGAAATCTAAGAAACACGCACGCCAAAAATCATGCAGCACTCTATTTCGGTCGGTGATCGCGGTCACCGCGTCCGATCATTGAGGGCCAAGCGCCTGCTCACCCTGCACCGTGCTACCTCGCCGCACTGTCATAGCAGTTCACCTGGCCGGCCCGCTGTAGTGCCCGTGCCGTGGCTGAGCCACTCTAGCCTCGCCCTACCGTCGCCGCTTCTCTGGTCGCTGCCCTGGCCGGTCCTGCTGACCTGCTGCACCAGCGCTGCCCCTTGTCTAAGTTCTAACTGTGTTTGATTGACACCTTTGCTTTGCTGCATCATCATCTAACAAACAGCTACTGCTGGAGGGCGATCCGGGAGCCCTGAAGCACGGCGCGGTGTTGGAGCAGTACAAGGCGAAGGCGGAGCACTACCTGTGCTCGTGCCTAGGCCGGACGGTGGCAACGGCAGTGACAACGTGGAGCGGAGCCCTAGCGAGATGTTGTACATGCGGCAGTGGAACAACCTCCAGTACGGCTCCAGCGCCGCCTTCCTCCTCACCGTCTACTCCCACTACCTCTCCGACGCTGACACCTCCTCCGCCGGTGGCCGCGGCCAGGGCCTCCTCCGCTTCCCCGCGGGCGCCCACGCCGTGCCGTCCGACCTGCTGGCGCTGGCACACTCGTAGGCGGACTACATCCTAGGCCGCAACCCACTGTGGTTTCGTGCAATGCTTAGGCTGCTGCTGCGAATAAGCTTTGAATGAAAATAGCATAAGAGAGACAATAGCTAGCAATCAATGAACTGCTTGCAAAATTTCGATCCAGCTCGACAATTCCAATCGAACAGGCGAACCTATCGATCCACGACGATCTTCGTTGATTCAGCATAGGGCTGGCTGTTGTCGGTGGGCGAGCTAGGCGGAGGCGACGGTCGACGAGCCACGTGCATGGTGGAGTCACCACGGCCAGCATCGCTGTTATGGCAAGTGGAGCCGGCCTAGGGGCCCACGCGCTACTGTAGCGACACGGTACTGTAGCGATGTGGTACTGTAGCGCGTGAACCGATTAGATTAGATTGTTTGGTTTGTTAGAAAAGAGATATTTGGTTTGTTAGAGATAAATTAGATTAATTTGGTTAGGATATTTCCTTAGGGGTCAAGTCAGTCATCTCTATAAAAGAGAGAACCCTATATCAGTTATAGTCAAGCAAGAAGCAACAATTAAGTTGCTGGCTTCCCCTGGGAGCCAGCCGTCCCTGCCCTCTCTTCCTCGCGTGAACAGTACCCCTGCGGGTACTGTAGCTCCGGCCTCTGCCTCTCCCTCAGCTCTCTCCCTCTCAATCCGAGCAGCCACATAACATCTGGTATCAGAGATGCCAGGACTCGAGCCTACTTCCGTTTCCACCGCCGCGTTAACCACCATCGCCGCCGTGCCCATCTCCACGCCGCCTGGCGCACCTGCGCGATCTGCGCCGGACATGTTCCCCGCCACGACAATCCCGGTGGCTGCGATCCACAATCTCATGATCGCTGCCTACGACCTCCAGCGCCAGCTGGCCGATCTGGCTACTCGGCTCAGCCAGGTGGAGAACCGGACGCGGCTAGGTGGAGAACCGGACGCGGCCAGGTGGAGAACCGGACGCCACCACCGGCGCTTTGCCAAGCACAGCCCCCGTCGGTCTTCCTGACTACAGCGACAGTCCTCCGATGCCCTTGTTCCACGGCGGCAGCCTGATGCCGACGCTCTCCACTGCGTCGCCCTCGCTGGACAGCACGGGCGCGGCGCCCTTGGCCGCCGCACAGGCCCTGTTGGAGTTTGCCACATCACCAATGAAGGCCCGGCTGCCATAACTCCGGCAGTCTCATCACCAGCTTCGCCAACAACTCCGCCAGCACTAGTGTCACCAATGCAGGCGATCATCCATGCACCGACATTGGCGGACATGGTGCCTGTGTCGCTGCCTCTACGAGCCGCAGCATCGGTCCCTCGAGCAGGGCCATGGCTGTTTGCATGCGCTTATTCTCCGCCGGCTCAGCAACAGGCCTTCAAAGCTCCATTGGTCGCTTGGCGTACGCCTCCAGCACAACCCCGCTCTGCCGCACCCATAGCGGGGGTGGCTGCTCGTGGAGGGCACCATCGACTCCGCGTGCACGCGCTCCATGGATTCGATCCGGGCGGATTCGATTCCACGCAGATCAGATGGAGCAGCCAAGTTTGGCACCTCGAGGAGGAAGCAGGTCTGCCATGGCAATCTTCTCTGGACCGCAAGGTCTTCCGCTCCAGTAATCGCCACAGCTCGAGGATGAGCTATCTTCGAGGGGTGGAGTAGTGTTATGGCAAGTGGAGCCGGCCTAGGGGCCCATGCGCTACTATAGCGACACGGTACTGTAGCGCGTGAACAGATTAGATTAGATTGTTTGGTTTGTTAGGAAAGAGATATTTGGTTTGTTAGAGATAAATTAGATTGATTTGGTTAGGATATTTCCTTAGGGGTCAAGTCAGTCATCTCTATAAAAGAGAGAACCCTGTATCAGTTATAGTCAAGCAAGAAGCAACAATTAAGTTGCTGGCTTCCCCTGGGAGCCAGCCGTCCCTGCCCTCCCTTCCTCGCGTGAACAGTACCCCCGCGAAAACTGTAGCTCCGGCCTCTGCCTCTCCCTCAGCTCTCTCCCTCTCAATCCGAGCAGCCACATAACAGTCGCTTTCCGGGGTAATGCTACCTCTGACTACTCCCATGTCCTATCCTATCCCCCCTCATGACCGGTAGGGGAAGCGCGAGCGCAGCAGGTCAGCAGGACCAGCCAGGGCAGCGACCGGAGAAGCGGCGACGGCAGGGCGAGGCTAGAGCGGCTCAGCCACGGCATGGACGCGATAGCGGGTCGGCCAGGCGAACTGCTATGACAGCGCGGCGAGGCAGCACGGTGCAGGGCGAGCAGGCGCTCGGCCCTCGACGACCGGACGTGGTGACCGCGGACACTGGCCGAAACAAAGTGATGCACAATTTTTGGCGTGCGTGTTTCTTAGATTTCACTGTGGCACTCTGGCCCATTCAAGTTATTAGCCCCAAGCTTGCACTTAGAACTACAACATTTAGTCAGGCACTTCTCGGTTTCGAGCAACTGGCAGGGAAGAACATAGGCCCCAATATCGGTTTGTCAGGCTGTGCAGCGTGGAGAGGGAGACGTGGTCAAAACCGCTCAACATCGGTCAAAATAGCATTGCCCCCACCCAGATGATAAAAGTGAACGGTTTTGACAGTTAGGGTACCGGTACTAGACGGTTTTATAGTTGATGGTTAAAATTAGACCAACACAATAGTTGAGGGGCCAAAAGTGGACTTAGTCCTAAAATATTTGGTTTGGAAACTATCAAAGAGCTATATGAGCATGATGCTGATTTTAAAGAAATAATGTTGCATTGCAAGGAAGGAAAGGGCTAGAATAAATACATTGTGAGTGATGGACTTTTATTTCGTGCGAACAAGCTATGCATTCTAGCTAGCTCTCTCTGTCTTTTGCTGTTACAGGAGGCCCAAGGAGGTAGACTAATGGGACATTTTGGTGTGAATAAGACAGAAGATGTGCTAAGCGGCCATTTCTATTGGCCAAAGATGAGACGTGATGTCGAGCGCTACGTGGCACGCTGCACCACTTGTCAAAAAGTTAAGTCACATCTTAACCCACATGGTTTATACATGCCTCTACCTATTCCTAGTGCTCTTTGGGAGGATATCTCGATGGATTTTATTCTAGGACTGCCTAGGACAAAGGAGAGGGATAACATTTTTGTTGTCATGGATAGGTTCTCTAAAATGGCACACTTTATACCTTGTCATAAAAGTGATGATGCTACACATATTGCTGATTTATTCTTTAGGAATATAATTAGCTTACATGGAGTCCCTGATACAATAGTCTCTGGTCATGATACAAAATTTGAGTCATTTCTAGAGGACACTTTGGGCTAAATTGGGGATAAAATTACTATTTTCTACTACATGTCATCCCTAAACAGATGGTCAAACTAAAGTTGTCAATCGTACTCTATCAACCATGCTTAGAGCTATTCTAAAGAAGAATTTGAAAATATGGGAGCAATGTTTGCCTCATGTAGAATTTGCTTATAATCGTTCAGTACATTCAAGTTGTTTATGGTTTTATGCCTCGTGCACCAATTGATTTATTGCCTCTACCGTCTTCAGAGAAGGTAAACTTTGATGCTAAAGAACGTGCTGATTTGATCTTGAAAATGCATGAAATTACTAAAGCAAACATAGAAAACATGAATGAAAAGTATAAAATTACAGGTAGTCAAGGTAGAAAGGAAATCACATTTGAACCTGAAGATCTAGTTTGGCTACATTTGCGAAAGGATAGGTTCCCAAACTTAAGAAAATCAAAGTTAATGCCTAGAACTGATGGTCCTTTTCGTATACTAGAGAGGATAAATGATAATGCTTATAAACTAGATCTGCCTACAGATTTTAGAGCTAGTCCCACCTTTAATGTTTCAGATTTAAAGCCAGGCATGGGAAATGAAGATGAACTTGAGTCGAGGACGACTCCATTCTAAGAAGGGGAGGATGATGAGGACATCACTTCTACAGATACAACCACCTGAAGCTATAATACCATCCATTCCACCACCTGAAGCTATAGTACCATCCATTCCTACAGCTATAGTACCATCCATTCCACCACCTGAAGCTAGGCCAGCAATTCACAAATTTTACACAAGAGATCGAAATGTGCTCCTAGTAAGGAACCTTGGTGTTGAAGATAAAGATATTTGAGCTGATATTTTGTGCTGTATTTGTGGTTGTCCACAGGCAGTCATCACTTGCAGCCAGCTAGAGTATAGTAGGCTAAACTATTTGTTTGTTACTTGTTAGCTGTCCATATTCATGGAACAACCTCCATATTAACAGTAGTAATAGAGTTAGCTGTTGCCAGTACATTGTAGTAGCATGCGTTGTAGCAGCAGTCATTTTGGCTATAAAAGGAGGGGTACCTCCATACGTAAGAGTTGGGTTTTGTTTTAGTTCAGTTCCTTTGGAAACTACTGCTTGTGTTGTCTCTTATGTCGGTTAGACCAACAGACCAACCTCTACTCAAAGCTCCATCTTAATATTTCACTACATACATGCAATTTCAGATTGCTTGCACCTTGTTCTTGCTGGTTTTCTTCCATTTCTTGCAGGAACAGACCCTAGTGGTTAGGTCAGCTTGGTTTTGGCTAGGCTGATAACATCTCAAGGGTTGGTTCAGCGGTTGCTAGGCTATTGGAACCTCTTGGTCAGTAGCCTGGAACGTGTGAGTCACCCTCACAATTGGAAGGCATCTCATCTCACCGAAAAGTTGGGCCTCTAAAATTCCACATCACATACAGTTTCCAGTAACTATGTCAAGGAACTAAAACATTATGCTGGGTTTATTCTAGGATCAAAAAGTGAAATGCAGATAAATGAACATACCATCCCCAGCACATAAGTTGCATATAAGTGCTATAGCAACAGGTGAGGTTCTCCCACGTGGCAAAAGTTACAGTAGTAGCATAATACAGTGGGCCCTTGAGAAGTTCCCTGTGTTCAAAAGAAAATTCAGTTACCAGAGTGCCATGACCTGAAGCATCAAAGTAAGAACAGGAAATATGAGCATAAGCAGTATCAAATGATCAAATATTGGTATATGCAAGTGAACCTGTAATCTCTAGAGCGGCTCATTGATTTAACCATATTCATAAGTCCCAGCCCCAGTAGAAGCATCCTTATAATGTTAACCCCTGGTGCTAGCGCAGCAAGGAAAGGAGCATACCATCCAGAGCTGCAATAAATGTCAATATCTGACACCAAAATGATGATATACAATGACTGGGGCGTTTCAGAATCTTATTACCTAAAAAGAGGCCAAAAAAGCAAGAACACCAGCCCAACGCTTATATGAACAAGTTTCCTGCTGAGTTTCTGCACAAAAAATAAAGTGCATTTTAAAATACAGGCACCCCTTTGACTTCAGCCTGGAATTGCTCATAAATTGAGTTACTCCGACAAATGTATTGTTCACAATTTTTTTGCTAGAATGCACTTTTTACTTTTTCTAAATGTATTGAATAACAGATGCTGAACTCTCACACATTTAGAATTCATTTCTCAGTATTGTTCAAACTGAAAACACATAGACCTAAACTCATCATTTGGCACTAAGCAATCTAAGATATTTATGTGGGATTTGGCTACTAGTTCATCAATCATCACTAATTCCACCTAAAATATCCTATCTCACAGTAATAATGCAAACAACACTTCTGAAAGGCACAGCTAATACTTAGCATTTGGCACCGTGTAGCTCCTCTCCTGTGTCACTTCATCACTAGTACTCACTTCATCCAAAGCCATCGAAACACAGGAGTATAATGCAAATCTGCGATAATACCCCATTGCAGTGATTGCTAAATTTCGGAAGGAGCAAGGATCACTTTTGACTCACTTCATCCAAAGTCATCGAAACACTTTTGACAAGCACAGTTCACAGGATAGTACCGACTCTCAACTCATTCTGCCACAATTCATACATCAACCAATGCAACAGTGGCTTCTTACTCCTAGAATTAGTTAGAAGATTCTGACGCTAAAACCGATAGCACTTCGTTGGACTGCTAGTGAGTAGTGATGATGTGATACTCTCAGCTACCGCAAGTGGGTTCAACAACAACGAGCGACCACATCATTGCGTAGTTTCAACATGCAAATTGTACTACAGACGAGCATACTTCACATGATAGAAACTATTCCCAACTCGTTTCTGTTACAATTCGTTTATCAGTGTAATGCAGCAGTGGCTTCCTTAGTGCTAATACACTAGGAAATTCTGACGCTACTACTAGTAGTCTCGTAGTCGCGCTAAATCGGCGAAGATAAGCGCAAAAGGAAGGGGCGACACGTCACACAATACACGAAGGGCGTAACCGCTAACCTGCTCGAAGACGCCGCGCTTCGCGAGCTCCTCGAAGAATTTGAGGAGCGCGAGGGCGACACTAGCTGTGACGGCTGCGGACCCTAGGTCGTGGGCCAGGCCCCCGCCGGCCTCCAGCGAGATTGCAGCGGCCATGGTAGGCCTCCGGGCCCGCTCCGCTGCGAAACGGCTGCTCCTGCGGCGGAGGAAGCAGAGCGAGCGAGGCGCGCAGGACGCGGCCGCGGCGCTGGCGGGGGCAGTGGGTGAGGGAGAGAGGCGTCTGGATTGGAGTAGGGGGCCGTGGTATGTGGAGCAGGACAGCGGCGAGGTGTGGGCGCCGAGAGGCCCGAGACTGAGCATCCCGCCCTCGTGCTCGTGGTCTCGTTCTGACGAGTGGCGATGGCGACGACCCTGGTCCGTGGAGTTGCAGTCTTGCAGATGCGGACGGCGCTCAACTCCAGAGAACCAAAAGATGGGCGATCTCCGAATCTTGTCTTTGATGGAAAAAATGGAGAGAAGGCCTGATATGTACAGTACTCAACTCCCACTCCAACTCTAACATATACTTTTAGATTTAGGTAGCGTAGTTGGGAGATAAGATGGGGTGGGATGGTCCTGTCTCTGGTTTGTGGGACTGAGACGAGTTCATTTTCTGTTTTGTTGAGAAAGAACGCGACCAACCCGTTTTCTGTTTGGTTCGGGGACTTTAAAAGTGGGATGAGCCATTGACACATAGGGCCCACATCCATCAGATTTTTTTTCTTTTCCCTTTTCTTTTTTTTCTTTTTTCTTCTTCCTTATCCTTTCTTCTTCGTACACACAACATGTGGGACCCATCCGTCAACGTCTTATTATTTTTTCCTTCCTCCTTTCCCTTCCTTTTTCCTACACACGCACGCATCGTCTTCCTCGGAGTCCTAGGCTCGCAGCGCGGCGTCGCCGAGGCGGAGCTGGCCCTCACCCGCACGGCGGCGGCGGGGCCGCTGCTCGCTCGCGCCCTCACCCGCACGCCAGCAGCCGAAGGTCACCCGCGGCGGCAGCGGGTCGGATCTCGGCTACGCGCTCGCCGGCCGAAGCCCCCCCCCCCACACACACACACTCCTCTTCTCCTCCGCATCCGGCATGGCTCCTCTCTCCTCTCCGCGACCCCGTCCGCATTCAGCACCTCCACGAGCCGCTCGTCCCACCGGGGACGGACCCCGTCTGTGAAATTTTGGGGGACGGGGTCGCCCCGCATCTCACGCGAATATTCACGTCGGGGACGTCCTCGCTCCACTCCGCCTCCCAACCAAACATCGCTGATCTCAGGTCCATCCCATCCCGTCCCACATCGTCCTTCCAACCAAACACATTCGATATAGAAAACGGGTTGGATTTATATTTATACGCAACGTAATTTTACATCCTTCCCGAGGAGAGAAGAAACCTTGGAATGGAGTAAAAGTATAGAAATTTTGAAGGAATCTAAATCTTATAGTAAAAATTCCTAGAAGATCCTTTGGAACAGAGGAATGTTTCCTAACATTTTTTTAAAAAAAATCCTATGGATTGAATCATTGCGATGGAATTTTGGAGGAAACTAAACATGAGCTCCAAACTCACTGTTTTGTTTCCTGTGCTTTTTTCTACATTGCTTCTAAAGACAAATGAAACACTGTAGGATTTGAAGTGGTAGGACATTTCATTCCCATATTTTTTCCTATTCCTATGTTTTGTAAATCCTTTGGTTCAAAGGGGCTTTAAAGGTTGGGAACCTAAAGGATGGGCAAGCTAAAATGTCAAGCTTGAAATGCCGCGGTGGCAAACTAGGTTTTGTGTTCGAACACATGGTGGAGATGTCCCCATGTGTGCATTGAATGATGAGTGATTGTTAGGAGATGATCAAGTTTTTGGTTTAGTGTGGAGACTAACCATTGCGTGAGTTGGTGTTGTGCAACATGTCTCTTGTCTCGTGGTGTGCAGGTGTGGAGCACTAAGATCGATGGCAATGGGGAAGGTGTGCGAGTTTATGTTGATGGACTGTGAGCGGTGAAGAACGGGTGTGGAGGTTTGGATCAAGGGGCCGAGGGGCGGAGAACCGACCGTGGGTGGTTATGTCTCAAACCTGGGACACAGGACGGCTTCTCTTGGAAAAATTTTGATTCGACTTCTATTCACCCCTCTCTGGTCGCCTGCTCGGTCCTTCATTGTGGCGTACATGTGACCGTAGACGTGCACATTCAACAAGTCCGTGCATCCATTTACATGTTTTGCAACTTGTTGGACAAAAATGGCACAACCATACAAGTTGTTGTATGGTGGGTGCAATTTAGTCTAATTAATACTTTGTTCTATAAATTGAGCCAAATTTAGGATAGTTTGACTAGAACAAACCTAAAATTACCTCATTTTCAGGATGTATGGGGTTGTTGCATATCGAATCAGTATTGGCCAATGCACCAAGCAACAAGAGGCTGCCATTGTTTGAGTGTTCTCACTTTCACTTATAGAATATACACAGTACACATAAGAAATTTACCAGCACCACACAGGTGGAGACCAACAAAAACGTGTGTACAAACAGCACGTTCCGGGGTCGAACTCGTACGGCGTAAAACTTGTATTGTTTGACGAATATACTGTAATCTCACGCATTTCTTAACTGTAACTTTTGTACCATACCGTACGTACGGAGAGTCGGAGAGACCCCTTGACCAGCCATCCGAACTTGCTCTATATATACACATCGCAACTTCAAAGAGTCCACACTGCATTGCATCGAACATGTCTGCCAATTCGCCTTGTGCACCTGCAACGTTGAGCAATTGATCACTGTGATGATCAACAATGAAGACAACAAGGTGGTGAAGAAAGTAGAGTTGGAGAAGAGGAAGAGGAAGCAGGAGAGGAAGAAACCAGGATGGCTGACAAGACGAGTAAGAACCAAGGGCAATTGCTTCCTCTCCATCTTCCTATGCACATGCACCTGAAGATTTGAGAAAAAAATTGCTGTAATTCATATTCTCCATCAATCTGAGACAACGAAGGTATAGAGACACTGATTTATTTCCCGACTTCATGTGATACTCCAGCTGTAGTTTGTCTTCGTTCAATAAATGACATGTGATTTGCACGCTGTCAGGAACCTAATTATCTCAACCGAGCTAGCACCTAGCACACTAGCATTTCTGTAGACAGTGCTAACCCCAGGTGTTTGTCTTCTATCGGAAGTACTATGGCGCAAGTCTGTATCCTCTTTAAGCAAATAATGAGCTATTGCAACCTGTGATAGTTCTGAGTTCACACGACTTCAACAGAAAACTTTGTTATTACATAGCTATGGTATAACTATGCACATAAGTGGGGAAAGTAAAGTTTAAATTATAAGACAATGTGTGTTTGACAATTAAGTTGTGAAACTCTCAAGTTCTGTCTATTTAGTAACAAACAGGCAAGCTAATCTGTCATGGCATCATCAGCATCAGCATCATCTAAGACCAGATCTTTTTCCAGATTTTCCACAATCTGAGAATCCGGTATCCTGCTGCCAATGAGCTCCTGTAGCTCAAGCTCACTAGGAAACCTCTGCTCAGACAGTTTGGAGAAAACCTGAAAAGTGGAGAAAATTGCTGCATAAGTAAGACAGATCCAGGTCGGCTGCATAAGAAATTCAGTTACGGAAAAGGAGAATCCAGGAATGGTTCAAACACTGTCTGAAAAAAGTAAGACTACAGTTCCACTTCAAAGACTATGATTGCTCATCATATTTAGCATTTTCATGAATGGTCCATATGGACTGCATATATACAAAAATAAGCTTTCCTGAAGCTTGCAGTTCTATATGAATGGAAAGACCAAGATCCCAGGCTATTTTTACAAACATCAACCACTTGTCATTTTGGAACGGCCTACTCTGCACAGGCGTCTACTATTATCGGTTCAACAATTTCCCTACTTGGTTTGCTGCATTTATAGTATCACTTTCAGTCTCATTGTTTGGCTATGGCTACAGTACTATCCAACATAAGTACAACTAATAAACACTTCAGTAATGACATACGAAAATTTGGACAGACTAGTACTTTGACTCCACCAAGAGAAAGAAAAGCACAGATGCCATACAAACAAACATAACAAACCCTGCCCTCTCATCTGTTCTAGAATAACTTGCTCTTTTTCCAAAGCTTTGCGACCAACAATTGATAATTGTACCACCATATGAAGACATTGTATGCATAAACATGACCTAACCTCCACATTTCAGTTCAGAGATCCAGGAAAAGAAACTAGTTTACCTCAGGTTCCAAAACGTTACTAGCTTCTATCAAGAGGAAATAAGAATAGCTCACTCTGAAGTAAAGCAGATAACTCAGGAAGCTTCAGTGCCCAGCAAAGTGCAAACAGTTGGCAAGAAATGATTCCGAGAAAATATAATGTTGCAAATAAAAGTAAAATGCTGCAGAATGATATTGCAGCAAAATTAGGTATTCATAGGAACCTACCAGTTGCCCGTTGCAATAAACTTCAAAGGCACCAGAACTCTGTAGAAATGAATGGGCAAAATTGCCAAACAGCCAGATTGATGCCATGGTCCCAAATCTATTAGCACGAAGTGAGTAGTACCAAGGAGGCGGAACCATTCCAAATCTAGGGAAGATCTGATCACCAGCCATTAATGTTGCCATCGCTCCAAACTGAAGAAGGGGTACAGCTTTACTGAGTGCACGTTTGGGGAACGGTGGAGGATAATTTTCCAAGACAACATGAATCCCAGGAAATGAGGTTTCCAGCATCCGCTTCATGGTCATTGCAATCCCCCTACAAAATTTGACATAAAATCAGCAATCTCTCATACGATATATACATAGGAGAAACTACGCAAAGAGTAGAATCTTTGGTCATTCTTTCAATAACAAAGCATGGAAGTTTTCCTTATCTTGGAAGGAAAAGCATGATGATTGTAGAAAATTACAGCAGCATAACCACAAAAAGCATACCACTACACAAGATTTTTATTAAAGCATGTGAATAAAGAGGTTTTGCAGTTGAACTTGCACCAACATCTGTAGAGCTGTTTATAATACCAAAAGAAGGTTCAATGTTCTTTTTACGGGATGGCATGAGAATGTACGTTCATCACACATATTGTAAACTTTTATCACATTTTATCGTAGCTACAGACAGAAGACAATTAGACCACGGGAATGAACAAATGGCATATAAATGCATGTCCCCTAGCAGAACCAGTATGCACCATCAAGGCCAAAAACGCCAACCAAAGTACATGAGGAAAAATCATTCTTTTTTTTTTTCTGGAACAAGTAGTTGTGCATTGCTTTTACAGCCCATATAACCCATCAGCACTGTTGGATGCAAATAAGACCATGAAGGAGAGTTAGAACTAAGAAATATTCCATTGATCCATTCCCCAGAAAGCAGTCCATGCTGTGTGGACTCTGATGTTCACACCAGACTGAAGAGCACAAACAAAAGAGTTAGCAACTAGTGTTTGAAAGATAAGTTAGTTGAGGTGAATGCATTGAAATCTGTATCCTGGCTAGCTGGTATCCACTGGCAAAGTGGCAAGCTTGTCTTTCGCAGCCAAACTGTATTGTTAGATTATCTTAAAAGGAAAAATTGCAAAGGTAAGTTGGGATTAGAACCTCTCTTTGATGACCTACTTAAGAATTTCGGCTAGTCCCGTAGGCATGGTTATATTACCCCCACCCTTCTTCTTCCTCACTCTCTCCCAACACCCGCCCAAGCTCATTACAACAACGATAAAGCATTTAAGATCTTAGATCATCATATAACTCCAGCAAAGACAAGCTTAATAAGTTAATTGTCATGTGGTGCCATGGGTAACTGTACAATACAATCTCTGATAGTTTATCTTTGGGGGAGTTGTACAATACAGAGGAGAAGTGGTAGATTTCAGTATGGTCAACAGCGTTAACCATGCTTGTGTACCTACACGACCTTCCAGCTTAGTAAATCAGCCAAAATTTCATGGATTTGACCACCCATTCAGTAACTACTACAAAGAATCGTTGTCGCCATCGGTTCCTCCAACTCCATGCCAATTAAGAAAGCCAACACTAAGTACACAGAATCACCTGTACGAGCAGGAGGCGCAAAACTTCAAGTCGACGGTGGTGCCGGAGCCAGGTCCATCCACCTGCGGCTCCTGCAAAAGGAGAGAAAGCCGAAGCAAAGCACAAGAATCGCCATCAGCTCAAACAGTTAGATCGGGCACCAAACCACTCAATCAGGAGCCGTACTAATACAAACCACGTGTGCGGAAGCGTCGGCGGCGGAGGGGTCGCCGGGCTGAAAAGCGTGGGGAGCCTTGTCGGGCTCGGGGCCCGCCGGCGGGAGAGGCGCGAAGAGGGTGACGACGTCGGAGCAGAAGAGGAGGATGGGGAGGCCCAGGAGCACGAGCTGGACGCGGTCCATCGCGGCTGCGCTGCTCCTCCTCGCTCCTCTTCGGGGGGAGGAGAGAGGTGCCGAGAGCCCGAGAGGGAAGGGGGGTCGACGACGACCACAGGAAGCTAGGAATTTTTGACGAGTCGGGCCGGGCTAAGCGGTGTGAGTGTGACACGGGAAGGCCTGCTGGCGGCTTTCCGCGATCCCTTCGGAGACTACCCAGTAGGCCAGTACCTCGGCTTTGCTGGCTGGCCCAGCCCAAAATGGCAATGAGGCAGAGATCGATCGCCAATGCCAGTGATTTCACTTCCGAATTCTTCCGACATAGTACTGTCGCTGTCACGATACATGGATAGGAGCTGAAAGTGGCGTTACAGCGAATTCCTAGCACCGAGGGATCACGTCGAACAGGGACACTACGGACGAACTCGTCCGACAAGTGTAGTACGTACTTCGAGTCACAAGGGCTGGTAACATTGCTACTCTCTCATGGTCATTTGGTCATGGGCATTGGGCCACACGTACGTCGTGTCGTCGTACACGGTCGCCTCGCGCAGGCAGCAACGGCCGTTTCGTACCACTAGGCGATCGATGCAAGTCAGCAACAGAGCAACCCAATGATTCGAGCCCGCCGCGCCTGGAGCCCCCACCCAGTCCAGTCCAACGGCGAGTGCGCGACGCCGCAGCATTGCCACAAGCTCGCCCTGGAATTCAACTGCGCGGCATTCATTGCCTCTGCGTGCGAAGAATCGCCTGTAGCTGTAGGCCTGTACCGTGTGTGACGCACCCTGCCGGGTACGGACGGCAGGAATAGTGCTTCGCTGTACAGTTTCGCGCACATGGCCGGCTCCTGTTCCGGTGGACGAGCGAGCGCCGCTGGCCGCTGCGGCGCCACACCACCCACCGGCTCGGGCCCCCCTGCTTTTAACCTTTCCGTTTCACGACGTCAGAACGGTACCGTGCGAGCCTTTGATGCGCCTCCTCCGGTCGTCCGTCGCCGTCCTTCTTGGCTTCTTGCCGTTTTCTCCATGGTTTTGACTGTTTGATTGAGTTGCAACGGCACCTGCTTGTGTGTGTGAAGTGTGAGCCTGAAGTGTGGCACGGCAGACGAGCAGAGGATACGATTTCGCTGCCACGCTGCATTGAAGAGGGCCAATGATTACGTATTGGATTCCTGGTAGAGAAGGGAAGTAGGACAAGTACTAGCAGTGTACTGTAGAGCGAACAGGATTGCATACTTGCATGCATGAAGCATGATGGCATCCAAGGAGAAAAGGTGTACACGAAGTGGAGCCCCAGCCTGCTGCTTTTTAAGCAAAGGTTGGTGCACACCAGATAGGACTTTCCTCTCGCCGAGATCCAATTCCCCTAGCTAACGAGCCCATGACTAGTTCATTACTGGTTATTGGCTGTCACCTGCCGAGTCGCCAAGCAAGAACGGATCGCTTCCTCTCCTGCCTGGCTGCTCGGGGGCTCGGGGCCTGAGTGCCTGACCTACCCCTGTACTGCTGTACACACATGCGACGGCAGCAGCAGGCGTCTTGACTTCTCCCCGATGGAGACGTGACTGCTGCTGCCTCCGCCGCCGCCGCCGCCAAGGCTGGGTCCTGGTGACGCCTGTGGCCATGGGCGGTCAGGCCACTACGTAGCGTACCCAGAACAGCTGCCGTGCCGCGCCGCGCCGCGCGGACCCGCACAATCTGCCTACGGATGCAGCCGATCCTGATTTTGATTTTAACCGGGACCGACGGCGATGTTTCCCTGCCGCTGTCGAGGATTTCGCTGTGCCCCTCTGCCCAAGATCGGCCTGCCACAGTGTTTCTTCTTGCAGTGCTTTCTTTACCGGGAAGTTTCACGCGTCGCGTCGCCTTCCATCCCGGGTTGACGAGATATACGGCGTGCTTTCATCGGGCAATAGGGCCTCGTTTAGATTGCGAAAAAATTTCAAACCGATGAATAGTAGCATTTTCGTCTTATTTGACAAATATTGTCCAATCGTGGACCAACTAGGCTCAAAAGATTCATCTCGTGATTTCGATCTAAACTGTGCAATTAGTTTTTTTTTTACCTACATTTAATACTCCATGCAAGCGGCTAAAAATTGATGTGATGGAGAGAGAGTAAAAAAACCTAGAATTTGGATGGCATCTAAACAAGGCCTAACTGTCTCTGTCGCCCTCGCCCCTACTCCCCTGGCGTCGGGAGCATGGCATTGGCAATTTGGCATGGCTACTTCTCTGTCGGAGCTTGCAGCTGCGCTTACCTGGATCCCCGGGTAGGCTCTGGCTCTGATTGTCATGGGGAGTCCATGGGTATTGAAATTTGGCGCAAGGCCGTATAATAATACATAATCTATCCGCTACCAATGGTGGTTGGAGAAAGTCCGTGGATTTGTTGGGATTTTGCCATTTTCAACAAAGGAGTTTGAATATATATATAGCATAGCATATCCACCGATTGAGCCAAGCGGTAGATAAACTAGGGGACGCCAAAATTCAGGTTCAGGTGTGGTGTGCAAGTCACACACGGCATTTCATGATTTTTTTTTGGGTATCATATCTGAAAATACTATGGTGTGAGTTGAAAATTTATCCCATATGCATTTGAATAAGACCGTTAATTAGGAAGACAGCACATAGGGCAGCTTCTGCAAGACAACATCTGCAGACATCCATGGGATATTTAAACAAGCACCACGCTTTATTTATTTATTTTTAAGAGGAGATCATGCGTGAGTTTTCCAACTTTTTTCAAGTAACGATTACCAGCCATCCAGTAGAAAAGCCAATAGCCTAAATTTACTACTTCTGCCCCTGCCCACACCACGTGCCAGCGCTAGTGCCACGCTATGCCTCTCGTAGTGTACATTTGCTTCTTCAATTGGACAATGGATGGGAATAAAAGAGAGGGTAATGGAGAAAAAGGCAGAGAGAAACAAAGTTCATTTTACATGAGAAGAAGTACATTTATATACCTAGCTAGATTGAATAAACCTAAAACCAAATTTCACTCTAACTGACCAAATAAACATTTCCAGAATACAATTTAACAAAAACGACTGACTATAGTTAACTTTTTTTAAAACAAAATCCTTCGTAAATGTGTTTTATAAGAACCATTGTACTTATCGTGAGATGCTAAGTTTTTTTAAAATATTTCCAAACTTAACTTACAAAAGTTGAGTTCGAAATAAACACAACAACAATATGAATCGATGTATAATTAGAAAAAGGGATTTGCTATTTTTCAGATGCCTGAAAAATAGCATCTATTCAGGCAACAGTGGTGAGCTTTTAGATGAAGATCCAACGGTGCCAGGTTATGATATAAATTCACACAAAGACAATTAACAATATACAATTCACATACAACTAACAATGAATAATTATTTCTATAACAAAATTTTGATCTAAATCGATATATATAAAACAATAAACAAGTAACACACTCAATAGACACGAATTTTGAAGCATGATTGATGACCACACACGTCGTCTGAATCACTGAATGGAAGCCTGATTTCAGGAGACTGTTCCTTAGCAAAAGTGTTAGAAAAAACGTTACTCTCGTGGGCACGCCATTTTCCTCTTTCCTATCGCCACGCCGTCCGAGCCTGGGCCCAGAGTGAGCGTAGTCAGGCACCACCCACCCTGCTATGGGCTCAGCCGCTCACGGCGTCGCAAAAACCCCCAGATCACACCCAGAAACACACCCCAAACTGCGCAGCCCCACAGGGCAGTGACCCATCACGCACACGCGGAGACGCCACGTGAGAATGTTCCCCTCCGCCCTTCCCCACCTCAGCCTAAAATCTACCGCCCGCGGACCGCCGGCTCCGCGTCCCCAGCACCTAATCCATACCGTTAGCCCGCACAGCAGTTTTTAGTGCTTGAGATAGGCTGTGTAGGCTCTGTACTCTCCTCTACTTCCCCTTCTCCTCCGCCTTCTCTCTCTCTCCGCAGGCCGTATCCTTCCTCCCTCGGTTCCTCTCATCTCCCCCACCACCCCAGCGCCCCAAATGCCGCTCCAACCCTAGCCTCCCGCCCCGCCTTCTGATCTCGGGCGGCCATGGGTAACTGCTGCCGCTCGCCGGCCGCCGTCGCGCGGGAGGACGTCAGCTCCTCGCACTTCCCCGCATCCAACGCGAAGAAGAAGCCGCACCAAGCGCGGAACGGCGCCGGCGGGCAGAAGCGGCTCTCGGTGCTGGGCGACGAGGGGTGCGAGGTCATCGGGATCGACGACAAGTACGTCCTGGACGACAGGGAGCTCGGCCGCGGGGAGTTCGGGGTGACGTACCTGTGCATGGATCGGGACACCAAGGAGCTGCTCGCCTGCAAGTCCATCTCCAAGCGCAAGCTGCGGACGGCCGTCGACGTCGAGGACGTGCGCCGGGAGGTGGCCATCATGCGCCACCTGCCCAAGAGCCCCAGCATCGTGTCCCTGCGGGAGGCGTGCGAGGACGAGGGCGCCGTGCACCTCGTCATGGAGCTCTGCGAGGGCGGCGAGCTCTTCGACCGCATCGTCGCGCGGGGCCACTACACCGAGCGCGCCGCCGCCAATGTCACCCGCACCATCGTCGAGGTCGTCCAGCTCTGCCACCGCCACGGCGTGATCCACCGCGACCTCAAGCCGGAGAATTTCCTCTTCGCCAATAAGAAGGAGAACTCACCGCTCAAGGCCATCGACTTCGGCCTCTCCATCTTCTTCAAGCCTGGTGAGTCACCCCTACTGTGATCCTTTCCCAATTTGGGAGAATTTTATGCGCACTTCGTGATTTCTGGTTTTAGTGGGGGGTGGTCCGGACGAAACTGGGCAGTAGAGCTCAGAGTAGCAAAATGTACATTTTTTTTTCTGCGATCCATAAAAAATGTGGTTATTATTACCAGCTCTGCAATCCGGAAACAACTTGGCGGTTCTTTCATCGGTAATTGGCTATTACTAGCTGCAAGGCAGTATTTGGTAGTGGTCCGGTGGATACTGTTAACATCCTTTTTTTCAGGATAATATCTAGCAGTACTGACGATAATTTTCAGGACATTGGTTCAACCGGGCTCTTTCTTTGGTTTGATGAAGAGTGAACATATCGTGGTGGGCTCAGTGGTTGCCTGGTTGGCACATGAAAGTGTTAGGATGTTTGTAGTGTGGTACACTATTATTGGGATTATGACGAACAATTAGTGGTTCATTAGTTGTGAAATAATGTATCATTCATTGTTATCGATACATTATTTCTTTGATACTAGTATGTGAATATGTGACAGTGAGCTCGGTATCCGCTACTGTGTAGAAGTTATATAGCACTGAATTGTTAGTATTTCGGAGTGGATGTGATGTACATTCTTACGCTTGCAGAATTACAATTCATGAAACGTTTACTAGTATTTACTCTCGACAGAGTTCCGAAATACAGTATACAGTATTTACTTGATTTGCATCAACTTATCAAGTGAGCTTAGGTGCTTAGCGGTCAGGATTTGTGATATTGATAAGTAAGATAAAGTGGTTCTCTACTGTGATTCTGCTGTGGATGTTTTCTTTTGTGACAGCGAACTCTTTATAGAGGATTCCTGTCAGGTGCTTCTTTTGTTGACCATTCTCTGTGTGTTTTGGTCTTGGACCCTCACTCCCCACACCCACCCACACAAACAGAGCTAATTAAGAATAGCCCATGTGCCATTTTATCATTTAGATTTGCAACTTAAATGTTGGTTCCTTTATGAAATAGTGCGTACACAAGGACAGTCCACTCTGACTTAACTTTTACTGACTTGAGTACTCAGCTCATGGAACAGAATTATCTGTCACCGTGCAGACTTTGTTTTAAGGAAAAAATGACCTTATGCTGCTGAAAAGTTGTCACTTATGTTATATACCATCGAAAGAAATTGGTACACTCAAATACCACCCAAAGCCCGCTGAGGCCGTTCTCTCTCAACACGATATTTGTACCCTCCCCCCACCCCACCCCAAATCTCTCCCACAGTTTTACTGCTTATAGTCCCCTCTCCCCTGCTGTGCCCTGTCCTGTGAGCCACCAGTTATGCTACTGGCCGTGGTGGCAAAAAGAATACATAGTTAAGGAGCATCTAGGTGTTTTCTGTTGCATGGGTCAAGAAAAGTTGTATTCTAATTTCTAAAGATTCCATTTGGCACGTTGTGCTTCTGGGATCTAATTAAGGCGTTCTGTCTGTTATTCTGTGTCGGTAGCTGTGGATATTGTGTGAATGGTTCACTTATTTGGTGATATAGATGGACTGCTTTGATCTTGCCAGAGATACAGTTTGCCTATAATAGCAAGAACAATTGACAATGGTATAAAATGGAAAGAATGATCTTTCAGTGGTAGTTAGTTATAAGGGGCTGTTTGGTGGGCCTCCGCTCTGCGTGCTCCCTGTGCTAGAGCCGGAGCCCTTTTGCCAAAGCCCGAAATCGTGGCTTCGCCTGCCGTACGAGAAAACGGCTCCTCCTCACTCATTCCACGCTGGAAGCGCTCCTACAACCTGCATTGTTTGGTGCGGCTCCACTGCCGGCGCCGGAGCCAGAGCAGTGCGGGAGCCGCACCAAACAGGCCCTAAGTGTACAAATGTATGTCAACGGTATATAAAGTGACGATCTTCTGGTTGCGTGATACCAAACTTTCCTTGTTTGAATAGCTATTATTGTCTGTCTGGCCACTTTTTTCTGTTACAGAATTAAGTTTTTCATAATTTATTAAGAACTAAATTGTTCATCAATTTGCTAAGGTTCTCTTACTTGGTATGGCTACAGTTGGTACTATGATAATTAATTCAATGCTGGTTTCTGTTTGGCCAAATAATGAGAGTTTACTTGGAGCAAAACCTTATTGCAGTCCTCTTTATAACATGTTCAATATTTTTTTTCTTGACAGGCGACTTCTTCGTTTAGAATCATTTTTTTCTAAACCACTAATTCTTCTCTTCTAATAGAATTCAAAATGGAAAGCCTTTAGTTCAAAATCTACTGTTCTACATTAACTCTACGCCGTGATTTTAGTTGGCTTTCTATATGCTATTCAACAGGACTACCCTTGGATCTTAAGACAGCGACACCATACAAAATTACAAATCTATATAATGGCAAAACAACGTTGTGGAGTAGGAAGAAAAAAGAGGAGTAATAAAGGGGCTGGCCCAGCCCATATGCCCTCCCCTTCCATGCTGTGTACCATCTGCATAGAGGTTATCCTGATGAGTCATCCAGCGGCGCCTCCCTTCCTCCTCTCTCGGTCACTTCCCTTGCCTCACTGCTCTGTGCCCTCATATCGACCACTGCCACTGCCCCCTTCCAGACCATGCCGCAGCTGACCAGAGAAGCTCCACGCCAGTCACTGGTGCCAGAGCTAGCGGGGACGGCAGTGGACTGCAGCCCTTGGCCTTGCTGGCCAAATCCCCTCCCACTCCGTCTCTTCCTATCCTCTCCCTCTGCAACTCTCTTTTAATGATGTTGTGGCAAGGAAACCGAGACGCCTAGAACCCAGCATTGGAACATCACCTAGGGGACGACTTGAAAATCATGGGACCATCGTGAAGTCATTTCCACCTTAGTTCTCTGTATTCTTTTCTCGAGGGAAATGTTCCCATTTCCCATAGGGCCCCTTTCCCATATAGGTAGCCAATTATATCTATGTACTATAGTAACTGTAACCAGCATTACTCATTCCATACAAAAGAAGCTGCCAGAAATTGTGCAAATGTTTTTTTCCCGTATCTGGAACTTTTCTAAGTCTTAGAACTATTGCGTGAGTACTTAGTGAAAGTTGAGGATCTCAACATTTCACCATTGATTATGATTTTAGGGCGTAATAACTATCGTAGATGCTAGAGAAGGTATTTGTTTTATCAAGTTTTCATGGAAGATTAGTGTCTAGTACAAAAAAATCCTTCTTAAGAAAGATGAAAAAAAAAAACTGCATTTATACCTCAGGACTGGCATTGTGACGTTGCTGATATGCAATACTTGCAGGACAGGCATGTGTACGGCACAAGTAAACTCTAGTTTTTATTTGCCCTTTTCTCATCCTTTTTTCTACTTTTTAGGTGAAAAGTTTTCAGAAATTGTGGGAAGCCCCTATTACATGGCTCCGGAAGTATTGAAGAGAAACTATGGGCCAGAAATAGACATATGGAGTGCGGGAGTTATCTTGTATATTTTATTATGTGGAGTTCCTCCATTTTGGGCTGGTAACTTCTTTATTGAAACTGTATTTTTTCATTAAATTTACTCTACTTCAGAAACCCTGACCTAGAAAAAATTGCAGAGACTGAACAAGGGGTGGCACAGGCTATTCTTCGTGGAAATATCGATTTTAAGCGGGAACCCTGGCCTAATGTTTCGGAAAATGCAAAAGATTTAGTTCGACGCATGTTGGAGCCTGATCCAAAGCTCAGGTTAACTGCAAAGCAGGTTATTGGTATGTCATCACTGATGCTAGAAAAAGGCAGGCCTTAATATGCCACCTGCCTATTTTCTTGAGTCCTGAAATTGTCAAGTTGATCAGTCTTTTAGTCCCACATAAAGCTTGTCACAACCTTTTTTTTCATTCATTCCAATAGTAAAAAACTGTGATGGTGCCCAGTTTGATTTGACATTCCTGCTGTATTTCCATTGCTGGGGTGGTCACTATGCTTAGTAAACACTACTGTTGTCTATTGTTCTGGAGCATCTGATTGGGATATTTGCAGCACTAAATTTTAGACAGTATGATTCTATTCGACTTTTCCCCTAAAAGAAAGAGTTATTTCAATTCAGTGAGGTGCCAAGCTATGTAAAAGATGAACAATGCGTAGAATCTGAAGTTAGCTTCAACCTCTATCTGTTTCTGAGTCAGTTTGTGACATAATTGGAGGCCAGCAATGTTGTGCACTCTCGTAAATAGATGTTCCATCGAGAAATGTTTGGATAATACTTTAGCATAGTTCTTTTTTTCCCCAAAAGTCAAACCACCTCCCAACCTCGTATAATAATTTTTTCACTGTCCTTTTTGATTGAGGAATGTTGACATTTTTTTCAAAAAAAAAATACAGAACATCCTTGGCTTCAAAATGCGAAGAAAGCTCCTAACGTCCCTCTTGGAGATATTGTAAAGTCAAGGCTCAAACAATTTTCTAGGATGAATAGATTCAAAAGAAGGGCTCTAAGGGTCTGTATCTTGCTCTATTGAACCTCTTCATCCTGGTCTGATATTTTATTCTCCCTTATCTCTGCCATAGCAATTCAGGATTGACTGATAAGATTAGCTGTATGTGTTTGACACTTTGACTAGGTCATTGCTGATCATTTGTCTGCTGAGGAAGTTGAGGACATAAAGGAGATGTTCAAGACTATGGATACTGACAATGATGGGATTGTATCTTATGAAGAACTAAAGACCGGAATAGCAAAACTCGGTTCCCATCTTGCGGAATCAGAAGTGCAGATGCTCATTGAAGCTGTAAGTATTCAAAGAATCCCCTTCCAATCCTCCTAGAAACAGATAAGATTGAGTTCTGTATTTATAATTTACTTAGAAGAGTCTTAGGTTGTTAACAGATCACCTGTTAATAGAAATGGTACAAGGAAGATGTGATGCATTGAAGGACAAACAATTGTAATTTTCATGGAAAGATACGTTGAACCAACTTCATAATCTTCACCCTGTATCTAGTGCATCCCTTTTTATGCCTCGATGGCATTTTCCACTTCATATCCACATCAACCAGATGTTCCAAGCACCTGGGGCATTTAATGTGGGCAGATTTTCCAGGGTGAGAAGGGCAGGCCTGGTGCAGTGGTGAGAGTTGTCTCACTGAGTTACTAGGCCAGGGGTTCGAAGCAGCCTCTCTGCAGATTTTGCGGGTGGAAGGCTTGTCCTCGGTTTTTCCCTTCCCTAGACCCCACTCATGTGGGAGCCTCCTGGCACTAGGTCTGCCCTTTAGATTTTCCAGGGTGACTATTATTCATCTTTGATATATGCCCCAGTTATATTGCATTAGTGTCAAACACCCATCTGACCTGAGCATATCCTAGTGATGTCTAATAGACCGATTCATTTAGTTAGACGTGTCCATTTTCCTTCTGTTTGCTTAGGTGCTAACCTATTGTTTCATTCCTGGACTCCTGGTGTAGTTTAGAATATATACATGCCTGTGGGCAATGGAATATTGTGTGCTGTGCGTTAGGCACTCCTTTTGAATGACATGAAAATTCCCCGCTGATCTCGGTTGTGCCTTCTAGATCAAGAGAGCTAAGGTGCCTGTTGGCCCACAGGATCACCGGCTCAGGTGAGTGAACCACTCACCAGTCTTGCCGAGCACCCGCTAGTGTTGCCGAGCACCCACTAGCCGTGTCGACCACGAACAAGCGTTGTCCGTTCCCACACACTATGGCTAGAGCTAGAAGAAGGGAGAACAGGGCATGCACACACAGTACAAGGCACCAGCGTTGGCCGAAGCCCTGTCTGAGAGATGGCAAATCTGAACTCTCTTTACTGAGTTGCCGTGGTAGTCTATTTATACAACTCTATCCATCTAGTCCCAGTACAACGCACATGCTGTAACAGTAACTAGATAACATACAGGGCTGACTCTGCGCCGGCCACTGCATGTGCCTATAGTGCTGCAGGTGAGCCGTGCGGCGCCTGCACCTGCAGCGGCTATAATATCACAGCAGGGGTATTAGGTAGTAATACTGGTGCCCAAATGTACAGGAGCTGAACCTCAACACTGACTGCTTACCGGCAGATTTGAGGCAAGTGGGATGATTTCATCAATGAAATACATGTCCTTGTCTCATACGGGCAACGGAAAAAAAAAAAACTGTGTGTAGTGTAGCAGCAATGTAAGGGCCTGTTTGGCAGAGTTTTGAGAACAGCTTCTGGGCTGAATCACGGAGCTCTGCCAAACAGTTTTTTTTTAAAAAAAAACGGAGAAGTCATTCTATGTTGATTCCATGAAGTGAGTCTCTGAAATGAACTAAGAGGCTGGGAGCTGAAAAAAGTAACTTCTCTTGATTCACTCCACAAACAAAATCACCTTTTACATAGAATTTATCCAAAAGAATAAAAAGTAACCACTTTTAGCTACATAATCACTTCTCATAGAGAATCACTCCTCAGTCCTCACAGAACCAGGAGCGCAGGAGGTTGTGACTGATTTGAATTGTACACTATGCTCATCTTCTATTGAGTTATGTGCTCTGCAGCTTGCACATCTTTGATCAGTCCTGATTGGCATACAGGTGGATACAAATGGTAGGGGGGCACTAGATTACGGAGAATTTTTGGCTGTCTCTCTTCATTTGCAAAGGATGGCAAATGACGAGCATCTTCGCCGGGCCTTCCTATTTTTTGACAAGGATGGCAATGGTTTCATTGAACCTGAGGAGCTACGAGAGGCTCTAGTGGATGATGGAGCAGCTGATAGCATGGAAGTGGTGAATGACATTTTGCAAGAAGTTGACACTGATAAGGTCATTATACTCTCATATCTAATCCAACCGTTATTTTGGTTCTCCAGTCATCTGAATGAATATCTTCTCCATTTACATCTGCAGGATGGCAAGATTAGCTATGACGAATTTGTAGCAATGATGAAGACCGGTACAGATTGGAGAAAGGCATCCCGGCACTATTCAAGAGGAAGATTCAACAGCCTTAGCATGAAGCTTATAAAGGATGGGTCGGTAAAATTGGGCGTTGAGTGAAACCACACTCTCGTTCATATGTGTGCATGTAGTTAGGCCCTTGGCCCGCTAAGCCGAAATACTTTTGGCCTTATTCCCCCTAGGTGGAAACCCTCTAATTGTCTTACCTGTGTAATTAGCTATCCCGGTTTCGCTGACAAGCACAGAGCCAAATGATGTTCCGAATGGTGTGCTCCTGCTTTCACCTGTTCTCTTGATCCTGTGGCACCTGATGCCAAGTGTTGTACAATACAAATGTTTTCGCAGTCATGAAATGCAGTTTGTTGACCTACCGTGCTGCCCGGTGGCAAAGTTCATTACGTGCTTCTTCTATTGGGAAACGCCGAATAATGTGTTCGGAAGTGGCGTCCTACTCCTGCCTGCAATGTGATGCCAAAATAGAAGATATGATGCAATGTTCACCTAGTACATTAGGTGGGTGCAATGCAACGCAAACAAAATCGGATGCTGTACTATCTGCCATGCAAATTGGCCTGACTCTGATGCTTTCGTGATCGAGAAGCCGGAGTGATATGATGGTGCCGGCGTTCAACCACGTGAGTGAATTCCTCGGAGCAATACAATGCTTCTTCATCAGCCAAGGACTTGGATGCATCTGCTTCTGCTGGAGTGCACAAATAAAGATTGATGGCATCATCAGGCGTGGAGCATAAGTAGATAGATGAGGTTAACGTGGTCAAATTCCGAGGACAAGATTAAGCCGGGAAGCATACGGCTCCATTTGACGAGCACGAAGCATCTGGGGCGGGGGGTGAAGTGAAACTCCCCCGAAATCCGTCCGTTCTTCACCACCACTGGCGGAATAAAAAAACCCGTGTGCGCTCGATCACCGCTTTCCGCCACGGCATAGCATCATCATGATGTGCCGATGCTCGCTAGTACATACAGTAGGTACCACCACCCCCAGCCAAAACGGACCTGAACTGCCGTGTCATGCCCGTGCACGCCGCTGCTGGTGCTGGGTATGTATGCCTGTCTACTCGAACCGCACCGTACCGACTATCGTGGAACATCTGCGCCAGCACGAGTATCTGGCTATCCGCCGCCGCTGCTGCTGCTACTACTACTGCCGTCGTCAAAAAAGCGGATGCGACTTAGGGCGTGTTTAGTTTCGAAAATTTTTGGCTTTTGGCTACTGTAGCACTTTCGTTTGTATTTGGCAAAAATTGTCCAATTATGAACTATTTAGGCTTAAAAGATTCGTCTCACGATTTCTCGACTAACTGTGTAATTAGTTTTTTTTTTCGTCTACATTTAGTACTCCATGCATGTGCCGCAAGATTCGATGTGACAGTTACTATGCAAAAATTTTTGGCTTTTAGGTGGAACTAAACGGGGCCTTACTACAAGGTGAAGGTGGGCGGTTCTACGAGCCAGCCGGCCGGTCGGCACGCGCGCGCCAGAGAAGTGGCATGGTCAGCCTTGTAAAGTTGCATTGGCTCAGGTTGAAGTCACTCGTCACCGGTCTCCACCACTGTCACTAGTATACCTCAGCGCCACCACTCGCTCCACCCGTCAGCACTGACGCGGACAGCGCAACGTGGCCGCGCCGGCCGACATCAAATCGGAGGGGGGAAAGGAAAAGAAAGGGAAGCTCAAGGCCGCGACGCAACGTGAGCCGGGAGGCCTGGAGCTGGCGTTGGCGCGATGCGTAGTTGGCGTTGGCAGCGACCGGCCCACCCCACTGGCCCTCCCGGCCTGGCTCTACTCTACTACGCGAGCGTGCGTGCGTGCGGCGCGCCGCCAAGACGCGCGCAAGAATTGCCCAGTGGGCGACTGAGGTCGTGGACCGTGGACAGTACGCAGGGGCTGTCGGCAGCTAGCGCGCTCGTGCGCATTCCGTTCCCACCGCGACTGCTTGCGGCGCGCGTTGCGGCGCTGCGCCTTCCCTGTTGCTGTTGCTGCTAGTGCTAGTGTTGTGCCGACACTGGCTCTGCTGAAGGCACCGGCAGCGGCGGACGCCGCTTTCTTTGTAGCGCGAGGCCAGGAGCCACGCGGCGCGGCACCGTCCGGTGGGTTACGATTTCCTCCGGACGTCATGAGAGCGTCGCGACACCGTACACATGTGGGACTGTTGTCTAGTACAGTAGTATATCTTACTACAACATTGCGGCGGCCGCGCGGGAATATGTAAAGATGCACCGTACCGCAAATGAGGTAGGGACCGGACCGGAGCTGCCGCGCGCGGCCGAACGAACAGGACGGATCGAGGCTAATCCATCAATCAATGCCGACAAATTAACAGCCTATTGGGTTAACTGGTTCGTATTTCTGCGGGTTCGTAAAGAAGTAGTGCTGGCTGGTTTGTGTGAGAAAAAAATACAGTTCCGACTGAAATTTACGATCATTTATGACAAGCCACAGCCAAACGAACATGCTTTAACAAGGCGCCCGCCGCCCGGGGGTTTCTGGTTCTGGATAACACATGCCCATGTGGCGGGCTGATCTGAATTCTGATAGCATGCATGCAGTCCAGATCTCTATCTCCGCGGCGGTGATCGATGTCTATCTACATGCAGCTGCAGTTAGGAGTATGTCCATTGTCGGAACGTGATTTTCCTTCAAAAATTTTTTTTTTGTCGGAACGTGACGGATCGGGGCGGGACAGCATGGCTTCCTGCCTGCAGGCTCCAGCCTTCCATCCCCATGCTAGCTAGTCGCGTTGAACGAGTTTAATGCATGCAATGCCAGACAAGATCGTCCCGGCCCTGATCGGATTTAGAGGGTGTTTGGTTCCTCCTAAATTTTAGTCGTCATCTCATTAGATATTTAGACATATGCATGGAGTATTAAATATAGATTAATTATGAAACTAATTACATAGTTTACGACTAATTTTGCGAGACGAATCTTTTGAGCCTAATTAGTCCATAATTTGACAATGGGTTGCTACAGTAAACATGTACTAATGGCGGATTAATTAGGCTTAAAAATTCGTCTCGTGGAGTACCGACGGATTATGTGATTTGTTTTTTTATTAGTATCCAAACACCCTATACAACATCCTCCCGATACAACTCCTAAATTTTAGTAGCCGGATCCAAACACCCCCTTAATAACTGGGCCTTATTAATAACTGGACAGTGTGGCCTGTTCGGCAGGCCGTAAATGATCATGGATTATTTACTACTGGCTGATTTAGTGTGAAAGAGAAATATTGTTTTAACTTATAATCCACGATCGTGGAGCCTCTCAGGAAATGGTCGCACGAGGAGGAGCTACCATGCCGAACTTCCTTTTGTTCTTTCTCGTGTGGGCAGCACAGCATGCCATGCCTGCCGATGCGACAAATCAAGTCACCACTGGATCGAACGGTGCTCAATGGCAGGGAATATTTGCCGATTTGATCATTCATTCATTGACAGATAGATAGATAGATAGAAGATTAGATATGCTCAGGATTTCTGTTCGTCGGAACAGCTTCGATCATCATCATGTCAAATTGTCAATTGCTAAGCAGCAAAGCTGAATCAGGATGCCGACGGCTTATTTTGTCTGATATTGATAGTACTAATAAGGTCTTTACAATTGCGGCGGCCGGACCATCGTGATAGGAATCGTCAGGCTACGAATCTAACCAGACAACTGCGAGTGAAGCCGTAGGCCCGTATAGCACACAATTCCTGCACTTGCAATGAACCGCAATACCCAGACAAGTGACATCCACGTGTCGCCACGCCGCCGCTCCTGCTCTTCTCCGCCTTCTACCTGGCTGCTGTCGTCTCGCTCTTTATCCCAAAGCTTCATTTGTCCTTTTCACATAAACGGATAAACCCCACAGGATCCACCATTAAATTTGTCGACACTTGGCGCTCTGCACTACTCCCACTATGGTGTCGCCATCGGTTAGGAGGCCAACCCTAATTAGTGTCTTAGCCATAACGCCAATTAATATAACTGTCACTCTGCCCATGCGGCAGTCGGCGAGAGGTTAGGGCAGTCTCAACGCTAGAATTAATATTTTGTTTTTATGTTTATTATTGATTTTTGCTATTTATCGGTTGACATAATTTTCTGTACTAAATCTATCAGATTTCTATACGTTTGATTATGCTTTAGGATTTGTGCTACAACTATCACTTTAACGGGTTTGTAACTATTAGGTCACATTTATATAAAAAAAATCTAACAAAATTTGATCATATAAAATCTATTGACAGATAAGTAGACACTCCCTTATTAATTTATATGGACATTATTATGTATAAACTATATTCTACATAATATATTTTGTTCAATAAAATGTCTTATCTCTCCACCATTTAACTATCATATCTCTTTATATTTTATTACTTCCCATGTAGACATATGTTCTTATCTAAGAAACAATTTCCTCATCTCTCTTCTTTAATTGCAGTGATACATCATCTCTTTGCTTAGTTGACACACTGATTGATGTGAAAGCATCTAGGCCCCTAGTTGGATTTCGGTGATTAATGTCAATACAAGATTACTATGACTAACGTGTGTTTTGCAGAGGCAATTAAGTTAGGTCATGGTAATGGAGATCGATTGGGCAATCGAGGTTGTCATGCCCCTACGATGGAAATCGTTTCGGTTTTCAAAGGATGAACGACAAGGTTAAGGATGACTAGTTCTAAGTGTCGATTGGAGTTGGAGAGACACTTAGAGTAGTTTAGGACTTTGTTTTTCCTTTGGCCGTACTATGAAGGGGGTATGAACGGGTAGCTTGACCTAGTTGAGTCTAGTGAGTTAGGTGTGGTGCACACTTGTTAAAACTAGCTCTAGGTAGCTCCTATGAATGCCTAAGATCCTTTGGAGCAAACTTCATTCACATAGGTTCGGAAGTTGGAAGTGAATGGAGGGTCAAATACTGACCGGACGCTGGCTCCGGTGCGACCGGACGCTGGCCGCAGGGTCCGGTCAGTTCATTTGACCGAGAAGATCAAGTCTGGTGTGACCGGACGCTGGGAGGTCATGTGACCGGACGCTGAGGGCCAGCGTCCGGTCAACTCCAGTAAGGGTCCAGACTTGGAAAAGTGTGACCGGACGCGTCCGGTCAGTGTGACCGGACCCTGAGTATCCAGCGTCCGGTCGTTTACAGTAAGCATCCAAGAGTGACCGGACGCGTCCGGTCGGTACTGACCGGACCCTGACAGCGTCCGGTCATCACTTGAATGCTGGTACGCGGGTTGAACTGACCGGAGCGTCCGGTCATCACGACCGGAGCGTCCGGTCATCCCGCAGAAGCTCATAACGGTTCGTTTTTCAGGCTGGCTTATAAATAGAAGCTCCACTCGTGAGTGGAGTATCCTTTGCTCATTCCAACAGCTGAGAAACACGTTTGTGAGTGCCAAGAAGAGCAAGATCCTAGTGAGGTGTTTGTGATTTGAGAATCCAAGAGAGTAGCCTCACTAGCAAATCAAGAGTAGCAAAGTGTGCATCCATCTTCTCATTAGGCTTCGCGTGGTCAAGTGAGAGTTCGTGCTTGTTACTCTTGGTGATCGCCATCACCTAGACGGCTTGGTGGTGATTGGGAGTTTGGTGTTCACCCGGCGGAGTTTGTGGGTGACCCAACTCAAGTTGTGAGCGGCTTTGGGTGATTCGCCGCGACGGAGTGTCGAAGAATCAACCCGTAGAGAGCACTTGATCCTTGCGCGGATCAAGGGGGAGCTACACCCTTGCGTGGGTGCTCCAACGAGGACTAGTGGGGAGTGGCGACTCTCCGATACCTCGGCAAAACATCGCCGCGTTCCTTTCTCTCTCTACTTACTTTGAGCACTTACTTTGAGTATTTACTTTGAGCAATTCAATACTTGTTTTACATCCATAGAATTGCTTGCTAGAGTAAGTTTGGAACATAGGTTGAGAGGTTGTTGTGCATTAGTTTGATATAAACACTTTTCTAGGCACAAGGGGTTAATTGGGCTATCCGTAGGATTTGTTTATTGCAAGAGAATTTCGAATTAGCTCAATTCACCCCCCCTCTTGGGCATCTTGATCCTTTCAATTGGTATCAGAGCCTCGTGCTCACGTTTTTAAGCTTAATCGCTTAGAGCAAGATGTCTCACGGGGATGGACCTCCTCCTATCTTTGAGGGAGATGATTTTCCATATTGGAAAATCCGCATGGAGGCATACTTAGAAGCTCTAGATGTTGGAATTCTTAGAGCCGCCTCTCAAGGGTTCCCCGCACCTAGGAATGCCGCACAACTTCAAGGCGATGAAGTGAATTATGAGAAATGGAATGCAAAGGCTCGCAACACCATTTTTAGAGGCCTTTGCAAAGAGGTGTTCAATCGTGTAAGGAACCACAAAGACGCCCATGCTCTATGGTCGGACGTTTGTGCGCTCCATGAGGGAACTAAGAGTGAGCGTGAGGAACGCTATCATCTTGTGATTAAAAAGCTAAATTCTTTTGAGATGTTTCCCAAAGAAAGTGCTAATGAGATGTATTCTCGATTAAATGTTCTTGTAGAGGAAGTCAATGGGCTTGGACTTACTCAAATGTCACCATCCGATGTTGTGAGAAAAATCTTGAGTGTCCTCCCCATTGATAAATATGGGCACATTGTGACCGTGCTACATCAAGGTGATCTTTCCACCGCTACACCGACACAAATCTTGGGAAAGATCAATGCTCATGAGATGTACATGCACATCACACCACAAGATGGCTCATCCTCTACAAAGAAGAAAGAGAAGGACTTAGCATTCAAAGCTAGCCAAGACAAGGGCAAAGCAAAACTTGAGTATAAGAGCTCAAGTGATGAAGATGATGAAGAAAGCCTTGCCCTCATGGTGAAGAAGACCACCAAGATGCTAAAAAGGCTAAATAAGAGTGGCATCAAGTTTGATGGCAGGAAGAAGAAGTTCTTCACAAGCTCAAGAAGAAAGCCAATCTCCGAGATGGATTGCTATAATTGTGGCGAACTTGGCCATCTAGCTCATCAATGCACAAAGTCCAAGAAAGACAAGTTCAAGAACAAGGGCAAGAAAGATGATTCAAGTGATGAAGATGAAAAGAAGAAGAACAAGCCATACAAGAAGAGAGATGGCAAAAAGAGGGACTTCTACAAGAAGAAGAAGAGTGGCAAGGCCTACATTGTCGGTGATTGGCTCACGGACATTGATTCATCAAGTGGATCATCCGATGATGAGAGTGACGATGAAAAGGTGGCCGCCATTGCTATTGATCTTGCATCTTCACCGCCACCATCGCCATCATCCTCTACACACCTATGCCTTATGGCCAAAGGTGAACACAAGGTAACTAAGAGTGATGATAGTAGTGATGATGAACATGCTAGTGATGATGATAGTGATAGCGATGATGATGACTCACCTACATATGATGATCTTGTCAAAATACTAAGAAAATATACTAAGATCATTAGAAAGAGTAGAGCTACAAATGAAAAACTTGATGCTAAAAATGATTCACTCTTAGCTAAGTGTGATACATTAGAAAAGGCTAATGATGAGCTCAAAGAAACAAATGATTCTATATCATCCAAACTCAAGGAGCTCAAATCTTCTAAGAAAGAGCTTAAAGATAAAAATGATAAACTTGAGTGGGTGCACAATGAGCTTGTCACTAGTCACCATAAGCTAAAAGATGAATATACAACTCTAAAGATCAATTATGATACCCTTATTATTGCACAAGAATTCTTACCAAATGAGCCATATGATGCTACTAACCATGTTGTTAAGATTGATATAGCTACCTCATGTGATGATTTAATTGATGAAAGCATTGAGCATGGATCTAGTAGCAAGGGCAAACAAGTGGTTGAGTGCAATGACTATGATGAGTATATCAAGCTCAAGAGTGACAATGAGAAGCTCATGAAAGATCTTAAAGAGATGAAAAGTCACAACACCATTGTGCTAGAAACTCTTGATCATGACAAAGAGGTGATCCTTGAGAATGAGAAGCTAAAAGAAGAAATCAAGAAACTCAAGGAGGAGAAGAACAATGATATTCTCAAGGAAGAGAACAAGAAGCTCAAGATGGAGAAAGAGCATCTCAAAGTGGGATTGAGCAAGTTTGCTAGAGGCAAGCATCTCCAAAGTGAGCTACTCATGAATACCGTCATGAAGATGGATAGAAGTGGCATTGGATATATGGCAAGTGTAGAGAAGAAGAAGGCTCAAGCTCAACACCAACAATCAAAGCCAAAGCCAAAGCCAAAGAGATGTTTTGAGTGTGGACAAGAAGGTCACTTTGCTCATGAGTGTCAAACTCCACCACCACAACCCTTGCCCAAGCATGCTAGACCCTTTGCTTTCAATGCTCACTACATGCTTAGAAAAGATTCGAGTGGAAAGATGAAAGTCATGTTCTTAGGTCCCCCAACAAGAGTAGGCCTAAGAAAGTTTGGGTGGCTAAGTCACTTGTTGAGAAGGTGAAGGGCCCTCAACAAGCTTGGATCCCTAAAGCTTGAATCTCTTGGGTGTAGGTGAACTACAAGACCGGTGGAAGTCATTGGGTTATTGATAGTGGTTGCACTCAATATATGACCGGTGATCCTCGTATGTTCACCTCACTAGATGAAGAGGTAGATGGACAAGAGAAAATAACATTTGGAGATAATTCAAAGGGCAAGGTTAAAGGATTGGGCAAAGTGGCAATATCAAATGATCATTCCATCTCCAATGTACTCTATGTTGCTTCATTGAGCTTCAATTTGCTATCCGTTGGGCAATTGTGTGATCTTGGCTTTCAATGCTTATTCACCGAGAAGGAGGTTGTTGTATCCAAGGTCGATGACAATCAAGTGATATTCAATGGATTTAGATACAACAACTTATATCTAGTTGACTTCACCTCCGAAGATGCAAACTTAAAGACTTGCTTATTCACCAAAACAACACTTGGGTGGTTATGGCATAGAAGGCTTGCTCATGTTGGGATGAGCTCACTCAAGAAGCTTATGAAGAATGATTTGGTGAGAGGGTTGAAGGATGTGAAGTTTGAGAAGGACAAACTTTGTAGTGCATGTCAAGCCGGCAAGCAAGTTGCAAATACTCATCCAACCAAAGCTTTCATGTCAACCACAAGAGTGCTAGAACTCCTACACATGGATTTATTTGGACCAACAACATACAAGAGTTTGGGAGGAAATCTCTATTGTCTTGTGATTGTGGATGACTATTCAAGATATACATGGGTGTTCTTCCTTCATGACAAATCCGAAGTTGCATCTTGCTTCAAGAAGTTTGCCAAGAGAGCTCAAAATGAATTTGAAGTGAAGCTCAAGAAGATAAGAAGTGACAATGGTAAAGAGTTTGACAACACAAACATAGAAGCTTATTGTGATGAAGTTGGAATCAAACATGAAGTCTCCGCAACCTATACTCCTCAACAAAATGGTGTAGTTGAGAGGAAGAACCGGACTTTAATCACTCTTGCAAGGACAATGCTAGATGAGTACAACACCCCCGAAGCTCTATGGGCGGAAGCAATCAACACCGCATGTTATGCATCCAACCGCCTATTTCTTCAAAAGTTCCTTGTCAAGACACCATATGAGTTACTCAATGGGAAGAAGCCGGACGTCTCCTTCTTTAGGGTGTTTGGTTGCAAGTGCTACATCTACAAGAAGCGGCAACACCTAGGGAAGTTTCAAAGGCGTTGTGATATAGGTTTTCTTGTTGGTTACTCATTGAAGTCCAAAGCATATAGAGTATTTAATCATGCCACCGGCTTGGTTGAAGAAACATATGATGTGGAATTTGATGAATCTAACGGCTCCTAAGGAGCACATGAGAATCTTGATGATGTAGGTGATAAACCATTGAGGGAGGCTATGAAGAATATTCCGGTGGGAGACATCAAGCCAAAAGATGATGAAGATGATGTACAAGTCATTAACCAACCTTCTTCATCAAATGTACCACAAGATGGTGAAAAAGTTGGGAGAGTAGAAAATGAAGATACTCATATCTCCCATGAGCAAATGGTGATACAAGCACAAGATGTTGATGCCCCACAACCCCCTCCTCAAGTGGTCAATAGAAGAAATACACCTCTCCTACAAGATCATCCACAAGATCTCATCATAGGGAGTCCAACAAAGGGGGTGATGACTCGATCTCAAAAACTTACTTCATTTATTACTCATCACTCTTTTGTCTCTTGCTATGAGCCTACCAAGGTAGAAGATGCTCTTAAAGATCCAGATTGGATCAATGCCATGCATGAAGAGTTGAACAACTTCACTCGCAATGAAGTTTGGAATCTTGAAGAGCGACCAAAAGATGCAAGAGTCATTGGAACAAAGTGGGTGTTCCGCAACAAGCAAGATGATCAAGGTGTTGTTGTGAGGAACAAGGCAAGACTAGTGGCAAAGGGGTTCTCTCAAGTTGAAGGTTTATATTTTGGAGAAACCTTTGCACCGGTTGCAAGATTAGAAGCCATCCGTATCCTTCTTGCATATGCATCACATCATGAAATGAAACTATATCAAATGGATGTGAAAAGTGCATTCTTAAATGGCTTTATTAATGAACTAGTCTATGTTGATCAACCTCTCGGGTTTGAAGACCCTAGATATCCTAATCATGTTTATAGGTTGTCCAAGGCACTATATGGGCTTAAGCAAGCCCCAAGAGCTTGGTATGAGCGCCTTCGGGACTTCCTTATTGAGAAGGGCTTCACCATTGGGAAGGTCGACACCACACTATTCACCAAGAAGCTTGATGGGCATATCTTCATTTGTCAAGTATATGTTGATGATATCATCTTTGGATCATCAAATGAAGACTCATGCAAAGAATTTGGTGAATTGATGTCTAAGGAGTTCGAGATGTCAATGATTGGTGAGCTTATATTCTTTCTTGGTTTTCAAGTCAAGCAAATGAAAGAAGGCATATTCATCTCTCAAGAGAAATACACAAAAGATCTTCTCAAGAGATTCAAGATGGATGAATGTAAGCCAATCAAGACCCCAATGCCTACCAATGGACATCTCGACCTAGATGAGGGAGGTAACTCGGTTGATCAAACTCTCTACCGTTCCATGATTGGTAGCTTGTTATATTTAACCGCATCTAGGCCCGACGTCATGTTTAGTGTGTGTATGTGTGCTAGATTTCAAGCTAGTCCTAAGGAAACTCATTTAATTGCCGTAAAAAGAATCCTTAGGTATCTTAAGCACACACCAAGCATTGGCCTTTGGTATCCCAAAGGAGCTTTATTTGAATTAATTGGCTATTCCGATTCGGATTACGCCGGATGCAAAGTTGATAGAAAGAGCACATCCAGAGGGTGCCATTTGCTTGGTAGATCACTTGTGTCTTGGTCCTCCAAGAAACAAAATAGTGTGGCTTTGTCCACCGCCGAAGCGGAATACATTGCCGCGGGTGCTTGTTGTGCACAAATATTATACATGAAACAAACTTTACTAGACTATGGAGTAGCTCTAGAGAAAGTACCTCTTTTGTGCGACAATGAAAGTGCGGTAAAACTTGCAAATAATCCGGTTCAACACTCTCGCACCAAGCATATAGATATCCGCCATCACTTTCTAAGAGATCATGTAGCTAAAAATGATATATCACTAGAAGGTGTAAGATCCGAAGATCAATTAGCGGATATCTTCACTAAACCGCTAGATGAGGCTACATTTTGTAGATTGTGGAACGAGCTCAATGTACTTGATTTTAGTAACTTCACAAAAAATTGAGCTTGTGTTGTCCCTTGCATTCATTGTAATATACAACATGTTTAATTTGTGGCAATGCATATAGGGTTTGTCTAACATGGTTAAGATAACCGCCGAAAAGCGTGTGAAGAAGCTTAACCTTGGATCAAACTTGACAAGCAACTAGATTTACTTACAAGTATTACATATGCATGAATGTTGTTTTGTCGTTTTGTTCCATTTGCCCTCTTGTTGCCTATTTTCTTAAAAAGAATTATAGCCTAAGGCAAAATATTTTGAAAAATATGAGGGTTTGAGAGAGGTCACTCACATCAGTCCCAATTGGTGTTTATTTGGATCTTATTCAAGTTGGGACTTGATTGGGAACAGGTAGCACGAAGGAATGTTGAAGGATTGCTGTAAAAGGTGCACCGGACGCTGCACCGGACGCTGCTGTCCAGCGTCCGGTCAGTTCACAGGAGGTGAACTACTGATGAAGGAGTGACCGGACGCTGCGTCTGTGCGTCCGGTCAGAAAGGGCTCTGCGTCCGGTCGATCGAAGGAAGGACAAGCAGTACTGACCGGACCCTGCCTGCGTCCGGTCATGGACCACCGGACGCGTCCGGTCGCGATTTTAGAGGATTCAGACCTCTCTGGAATCGACCGGACACTGGGTGGTAGCGTTCGGTCGCTACCACCGGAGCGTCCGGTCAGTGGATCTCGCGCATCTTAAGGACTCTTTTCCCCGTTTCCTTTTCTGTCACGTTCTTGGGGGTTACTTAACCGCGTCCTCTGTCACCCGCCGTGACCTAGCCCAAGCCACCGCCGTGCCCTAGCCCGAGCAGCTGCACCGCCGCAGCCTCGCCGAGTCGCCGCCGTCCCTCGCGCCACCGCGCTCGGTCCCCTCGCCAAGCCGCGCCGCCGTCCCGCAGGCCTCCACGCCTGCTCAGTGCCACGCCTCTGCAGCGCCCTAGATCCCGCTGCCGAGCTACGCGCCCCGGCCTCGCGCGTCACCGAGCCCCGCGCCTGCTCGCCTCCACGCCGTGCTCCAGGCTTCTCGCGCCCTAGCTCGTCGCTCCATCGTTGCCTCTTGCGCCGATCTGTTGATCATCAATTTGTGAGCCCTAGCCCTACTATCTCCTTTGTTTAGTACGAAATTTTTTTTCTCAATCTTGATCTATACAATGGTGACCTAGATCAATTTGTAGTCTCTGATTCACCATTACATTCAGGACTTTCACCCTAACCCTAGCCCGGTTCCGAGGATCCCCCGCGTGACATCTTACCTCTTCTCGGTTCGCTGATCGTCAGGTAGAAAGCCATTCGATTCAATTTCGCATCTACATTGCTTTCTCTGCTAGGTTTTCGCATCTATTAGACATATGGTATTTATTTGTATATCCATCTATTCTATCGTGCAGCGAGTCGGTTCTGTTGTGGTTCAATTGGCAGTTGGCAGTCAACTCGGAGCCAAGCTCGCGAGTAAGGATCGAGGCCAAGCCTCAAAAGCGACAGTTTGACAGTTGATCTTCATCAGCGTCAGTTCACCATCTTGTCAGCTCAGATGGCTCGCACCAAGAATGTTGGTGGTGGCCCAGGTGATGATGATCGGAGGCCACCGCCTCGTCAGCCAGCCGGATCCAAGGGCAAATCAACCAAGCAAGTAACATCCAAGAAGCGAAAGTACCCCGACGCAGAGACAGCCAGAGCAGCAGCTGTTGCAGAGGCCGCAGAGCATGCCGAGAGAGGTGGCACCCGCAGGGGAATTGTCATTGCAGATCAGCCAGTTTCACCCGCAGTCAGAGCTGCGATTGAGGAGGTTGAGCGTCGTCATGGTAGTCCAGCTGGGACTACCACGTTTGCAGGACGACGGGTTGCCATTCAGGAGGGTCCGTCAGCACAGCAGCAGCCTCCACCAGCAGAGCCTCAGCTAGCCTAGGAGACTCAGGAGAGTCAGGAGACCGAGCCGGCACCTCAGCTACGCCGCTCGAGTCGTACCAGTGCTACAGTTCCACCGAGGCCAGCTACACGACGCAGGGGTTCACGCCCTCCGCCCAGACCACAGGGTCTGCCTCCAGTGGTTCACCTTGACTTGAGGGCCGCTACAGCTAGGCAGGTTCAGCAGCTGCGGTTTGTTGAGTTTGAGGTTTGGTTCCCTCCGAGGAGGGATGAGAGAGCAGCTGAGGGGTTCTACACGCCACTTCAGGAGGATTTCTACAATGCATATCTAAACAGTGGGGCAGTGTTCAGATCACAAAGGGTCTGTCTGATAGAGTCCATTGTGGCAGTAGCCGGAGAGGGGATACGACAATATTTGTCATATTTGCCAGGACTGTCAGATCTGATTGGATGGACAGGGATATATGTACCTTCTTGGGTTCGTCAGTTTTATGCCTCGCTCTACATCGATCCTCATCACAGATTCATTCACTTTGCCTTCAACGGCAAAGACTATAGAGTGACGAGTAGCAGGGTCAGAGAGATACTGAGACTGCAGGAGCAGCCTGTAAGGATGCATGAGGTTTGCTATGGACATCAGGAGCCTCCCAGGCGTCCTCATGGAGGGTTGGTGCCCCCTACAGACTTAGTGCGCCATTGCTTCAAGGAGCCGTTTGGTGAGGGGTCGAGCAGGAACCCTAGTGACTTGACTCCTACAGCGAGGATACTAGAGGCCATCATCAGGAGGACATTGCTTCCCAGGTTGGGATACAGGGAGGGCCTGACTCGCTTACAACTCTGGCTTCTCAATGCCATCATGCAGATAACAGTGTTTGACATCTGGGACCTTCTTCTTTCAGAGATGGAGGATACTATAGCTGAGGGATTCAAGGGTCGCAGGCAGCTTCCCTATGCTCACTGGATCACGTTCCTCATCCGCAGAGTTGTGATTGATAAGCCCCCTGGCATGATGGATGAGTATACAGGTGCCACTACAGAGTTCCCAGCTTACAACCTATCACAGAGGATCAGACACGCCACTCCTCAGGCACCCAGTCAGCCTAGCCGTCGCCCCGATGTGCCAGAGTCTGCAGCTCAGCAGGACGAGATCATCAGAGGGATTGCAGCCACTGAGGAGGAGGAGCTAGAGGCACAGCAGGGAGTGAGTGAGTACAGTGACAGCTCTGACGACGACTACCAGCCTATACCTCAGATGCCTCCACGCAGACACGATGCAGAGGCCGGTAGCTCCAGTTCTGCTCCACCTGCTCCATAGACAGACCCCGCTCTCATTGCTATTCTTGAGCGGATGTAGCAGGATCAGACACGATAGGCACAGGAGACAGCTACAAAGTTCGCACAGTTTCAGGCTCGTCAGGATGAGTTTCAGCGGCAGCAGCAGCTCCTTCAGCACTAGCAGTTACTCATGCAGCAGCAGCTCATGGGATTCATGCAGCATGTAGTGACAGCCATTGGGATTCCACTGCCACAGACTTCGCCCCAGCTTGCACAGCCTCCTACCACTTCGACGACTCCAGCAGTACAGCCCATCGGGCTTCAGAGTCAGGGACAGCCTCCAGCTCAGTTTACTTCACCTCCTGTACAGGTGTCCCAGTGGTTAGCTTCACCTGGTATAGCCCCGCAGTTCACTCCTTATCACACAGGTTTCTCACCAGAGCAGACTTCCTCGCTATTCGTGCCTGAGTCGTTAGTCTCCAGGAGTCTTGGAGCATCATTCAGCGAGTTGACCGGCATGCCTACTCCGCCTCACATGCATACTGTCGGTCCGTCTACAGCAGCTCCAGCTATCATGACCACTCAGAGGCTCCCCTCGTCTGTCGCCTCGTCAGATCCTACGACAGATATACTTGCAGCTTCACAAGCAGCACCAGCTCAGACCCAGACCGCTTCAGCGACTCTTCCTGCTTCAGAGGGTCAGTCAGTTCAGAGCTCAGGGTCAGATGATGATGGCGCCTAGTTCCACCTTGCTCCACGTACTTCAGCGCCCGACTCGTCCGCTGCAGCCCCGCCGACCGACCCTTAGGTTTTGGTGTTTGACGCCAAAGGGGGAGAGGGTTTGAGTATGTAGACTTAGGGGGAGCGAGTTTTAGGGGGAGCTAGTTATCTAGTATTAGCTTATTATATACATTTGGAGTTTTATTTGTGTGATACACTATTACTTATGCATTCGTGTGTTTTCTTTCATGCATACTATTATATATACATGTGATAGTGCTATCTACATGATTGTGATATTTGACATGTGTGATTTCTACTTTGCTTTATCTATATGTCATATCACTTGTGGAATGCTTATTTGCTTTTGCTTCCGCGTTTTTACTTCGAAGCAAGCTAGTTATCTAGTATTAGCTTATTATATACATTTGGAGTTTTATTTGTGTGATACACTATTACTTATGCATTCGTGTGTTTTCTTTCATGCATACTATTATATATACATGTGATAGTGCTATCTACATGATTGTGATATTTGACATGTGTGATTTCTACTTTGCTTTATCTATATGTCATATCACTTGTGGAATGCTCATTTGCTTTTGCTTCCGCGTTTTTACTTCGAAGCAAATGAGCTTTGTTATTTGTACTCATGCTTAATTCATATCCTTTGAGTACATTGTGTTGGCTTGGGTCATATAAGCTTGACTAACTCTTTTGTTCTTATTGACAAAAGCTTATATGAACCAAGCCCGTCAAAAACCTCACTCCATAACATACTCGAGGTGGTATTGTCATCAATCACCAAAAAGGGGGAGATTGAAAGCATCTAGGCCCCTAGTTGGATTTTGGTGATTAATGTCAATACAAGATTACTATGACTAACGTGTGTTTTGCAGAGGCAATTAAGTTAGGTCATGGTAATGGAGATCGATTGGGCAATCGAGGTTGTCATGCCCCTACGATGGAAATCATTTCGGTTTTCAAAGGATGAACGGCAAGGTTAAGGATGACTAGTTCTAAGTGTCGATTGGAGTTGGAGAGACACTTAGAGTAGTTTAGGACTTTGTTTTTCCTTTGGCCGTACTATGAAGGGGGGTATGAACGGGTAGCTTGACCTAGTTGAGTCTAGTGAGTTAGGTGTGGTGCACACTTGTTAAAACTAGCTCTAGGTAGCTCCTATGAATGCCTAAGATCCTTTGGAGCAAACTTCATTCACATATGTTCGGAAGTTAGAAGTGAATGGAGGGTCAAATACTGACCGGACGCTGGCTCTGGTGCGACCGGACGCTGGCCGCAGGGTCCGGTCAGTTCATTTGACCGAGAAGATCAAGTCTGGTGTGACCGGACGCTGGGAGGTCATGTGACCGGACGCTGAGGGCCAGCGTCCGGTCAACTCCAGTAAGGGTCCAGACTTGGAAAAGTGTGACCGGACGCGTCCGGTCAGTGTGACCGGACCCTGAGTATCCAGCGTCCGGTCGTTTACAGTAAGCATCCAAGAGTGACCGGACGCGTCCGGTCGGTACTGACCGGACCCTGACAGCGTCCGGTCATCACTTGAATGCTGGTACGCGGGTTGAACTGACCGGAGCGTCCGGTCATCACGACCGGAGCGTCCGGTCATCCCGCAGAAGCTCATAACGGTTCGTTTTTCAGGCTGGCTTATAAATAGAAGCTCCACTCGTGAGTGGAGTATCCTTTGCTCATTCCAACAGCTGAGAAACATGTTTGTGAGTGCCAAGAAGAGCAAGATCCTAGTGAGGTGTTTGTGATTTGAGAATCCAAGAGAGTAGCCTCACTAGCAAATCAAGAGTAGCAAAGTGTGCATCCATCTTCTCATTAGGCTTCGCGTGGTCAAGTGAGAGTTCGTGCTTGTTACTCTTGGTGATCGCCATCACCTAGACGGCTTGGTGGTGATTGGGAGTTTGGTGTTCACCCGGCGGAGTTTGTGGGTGACCCAACTCAAGTTGTGAGCGGCTTTGGGTGATTCGCCGCGACGGAGTGTCGAAGAATCAACCCGTAGAGAGCACTTGATCCTTGCGCGGATCAAGGGGGAGCTACACCCTTGCGTGGGTGCTCCAACGAGGACTAGTGGGGAGTGGCGACTCTCCGATACCTCGGCAAAACATCGCCGCGTTCCTTTCTCTCTCTACTTACTTTGAGCACTTACTTTGAGTATTTACTTTGAGCAATTCAATACTTGTTTTACATCCATAGAATTGCTTGCTAGAGTAAGTTTGGAACATAGGTTGAGAGGTTGTTGTGCATTAGTTTGATATAAACACTTTTCTAGGCACAAGGGGTTAATTGGGCTATTCGTAGGATTTGTTTATTGCAAGAGAATTTCGAATTAGCCCAATTCACCCCCCTCTTGGGCATCTTGATCCTTTCATGATGAACATAGAAATCATATTGTTTCATGGCTAGGAGTGCTCTTACTACCATTCACCACAACCAATAAGAGGCAACACGATAAAGAATGGAGCAGTGTGTGTAATCATCTCAGAAAATGGAAACACAGGACACAAAACCAGGATCACACATGAAATCCTATCTAGTGTTGTAAACGAAGCCCACAAAACACCAGACCTACTATCTTTTTTTAATAATGGAAATGTATATTATGGCTTCAACCATCATCTAACAAGGATGCATCGATCATGCCATAATTATTACATGTAAAGTCACCACAGTTATAATATAACCAAAGCATGTGACCTAAAGAGGAAATAGTCAATACATCAAACACTAGCCATTGATGTACGCTAAAAAACCATAGAAGAATAAAATCTCCAACATGATCATCATGTAGTCGCCTTTTCCTAGCTTTTCTGCGACATCAACTCCAAAAGAACCGATCTTGCATATGTAAAGAACACCTATGCTTACTAACAAGAGAAATCAAACTGGCCTCATGGCCTCGAACGAGGGCACTGTAAGACCTATACGACACCAACTGCTATGGGAGACATTGTATACTAAAACCTAGAAACAAGAAGAAAGCATCAAGATCCTCATTGTCAAATGATGCTAGGATGTTGGGATCCATCCAATGTGACATCTCTAACGAGAGAATGACATACAAAAATGCCACCATAGCATGAACAAAGAAACTAGTGCTGGTTTTTCATGAATGGCATCCACACGCATCACAGCCAGTGAGAGTAGAGGCAAGTAACGACTAGTCAGAGCCGTCGCTATTACCCTCTAGCACCACCCACTGGCTAAAGGAACCAACACTATTACGCTAAAAACCATCATTGAAGCACCTAGGAGTAGGTGTCCACCATCAGACCCGTTTGAAAAGGGCTGCCACAATGCAGATCCAATCACAAAGAATGACCTCCAACCATCGTATGCTAGTGCATTGACCGTCAAACCAAAAGACTGAGACTAGTGCAAACCGATCCATAGGTGACCTTGACCACTAACAAACGGTAACCCATGGCCTACACCAGCCAAGCCATCGCGTTTGGCCACGACGACCGACACTAGACAAGCCGTGGTCCACAAGGATCTAATCGTCCAATGCCCAAAACTAGTTGTCGACACACATACATGACTTCCTGATTGTAGTCCATTTAGGTAGGTGTGGAATGGTGGGTAAGGCAGGAACGAATCATCGATTTCACTGACACGGCAGTAAATTTGATCTCATAGTGGTCACATTGACCTAGACCGGTCGCGACGGTGTATCCATGACCTTCCAAGATTTTCTAAATGTGCGCATGATTGAGCCACCAAATTGTGACCTAGATCCATCCACCGCAGCAATACTGTGAGACAAGGCCATGTTGCCACTGTCATCATACTCATTTGGTCTTTTCTAGCACTATTTCCAATGGCACCAAGAAAAAGAGAGGAGGCGGTGCTAGGGTTTAGCCGTTTAGGTGGTGGCTCTCCCTAGAGGACATGACACAAGTGTGGAAGTTCCGTTCAAATATGCTATCTAATAAGGGATGTTTCTCGAAAGAAATCACTTTTTGGTTGAGATCTTGCTTATTTGTGTTGGTTTTTCTATTTATAAGGTGGCTCCGTAGGCTCCTGCTTGCTAGTAAAAACATAGCTTTTTAAAAAGCTAGAAAACTTGTGATTGTGGATTAACTTCTATTTGTGTATATTCTGGATTTATGTGAGAAGCTAAGAGCAAATAAAGCTAATGGCCCGTTTGGTGCGACTCTGGCTAGCTACAACTTCTGCTAGCAAAATACTTAAGCAGTATTCATTTCAAAGCTATTTTTCTCTCCCAAGTTTTGGTGGCTTCATGGCTCCGACTTCTGGGGACTACAACAATGGAGATTGAGCCCCCAAGAGCCTTTGCCCAACAAGGCTTAAAACCATCGTCGTGTCTAAGCTATCCTATAAATTAAATAGAGCGACAAGCATTCATTTAAGAGCAACAAATAAATGTTTTAAGCATTAAATTCATTAATACATACATCAATTGCTCACTTATGGTGTGTAACTGTTTTAAATAGGCAAGGTGATTATGTTTTTTTACCACCAAAATATGTTTTCCAATAAGGGCTTTTAAAGGAGAATCATAAAAATATCTTCAATTTGACCATACCAAATTACCAACCAAAGAAATATATACTACCTCTAGTAGAAAAAACGTGTCATTTAGGATAAATTTGGTCAAACCTTAAAAACTATGAAAATAAATAAACTTCGATATTATTTAGCTTTGGGATATGTAACTTACAAAGTTTGTGCTCAAATATACTTGAAAAATCGAACAAGGATTGCCAGAATATATTCTAGAGGGAACTATTGGTTAAAAATGTGCATTAAAGATCATGCAAAGTCAAACATGATATGTATTTTTTATCCGAGGAAATATAACCCATGACGTGGTAATGTAATTCCAAATTTATCATTAATGAGATTGTAATATACTTAAACAAAACTTGAAAAAAAGTCCATTCGTATATAACTTAATAAATGGCTAACTTTGTTTTGTATATATAGAAGTTTTAACTTGTTTCGTATTGTAGCACACGGCAAGATGGGTGGAAGTACTGAATTGAGACTACTTCGCCTAAAGCTAGCTCCTATCTTGTCATGTAAATAGAATGTGTCTTTAGAGGATCATTCATAATTTCATCATGCATGACGTTTGAGGTTAGGCTCCCCGCCTTTTCAATTATATAGTGATGGCTCACTTCATTTGAATTTTGCTTTTACATAGACACAAGGTTGACATAATATATAGCCTCTGAAAAACACTGAAGAAATATATAATTCATGTTTCATTTCATTTTGTCAGTTACATGTTTGTGCTCAAATTAAATAGGGTGTTTTGAAAAAAAAACCATATATGTGCTGAATTACTTCTCCCTGCCTCTAGTAAAAAAATATTTATCCTTATTAGGCATCCAATACTTCCTTTTTATGCCCCTTTAAAACGCGATTTTTTAAATCCTGTATTTCCTATAAAATTGAATTCATTCTTGTGAAATTATTGAATCAATTCTCTTGAAATTTCTGCTTTCAAAAGGAATCTTATGGCTGAGCGATCTTATTATCAAATCAATCTCAGCGTCCTTATCAGTGGTCGCTGTCACCAGTAGCAGCCGTATATAGAAAAACTGAAAATAGAAATAAGAAGAAGCACCGACGGCACTGTCACCGGCCAGTGATACTCAGGCAGCATGGAGGGCTGCTCGCATACTGGCCGGGTCCGCGCAGACACTAAGGGCGTGTTTGGTTACTATAAAAAAAATTTAATCCCTGTCCCATCGAATGTTTAGACACATGCATGAAGTATTAAATATAGATAAAAAAAATAACTAATTGCACAGATTGTGGCTAATTTGCGAGACGAATTTTTTAAGCCTAATTAGTCCATGATTTGACAATGTGGTGCTACAGTAAATATGTGCTAATGGTGGATTAATTAGGCTTAATAAATTCGTCTCGTAAATTAGTCTCCATCTATGTAATTAGTTTTATAATTAATTCATATTTAGTTCTCCTAAATAACATCCGAACGTCCGATGTGACATGGACTAAAATTTAGTCCACGGAACCTAACACCCCCTAATACATTATTACTGGGTTTTAGAAATCAAATCATTTTCCGGTCAGCACATCGTGTAGAAATCAAGTCAAATATGCGATCGCTCTATGCCTATCTGCTAAAAAAAAGCATACACTATTACTCCTATGTGCGTTCGCCAGAGCCGAACTGTACGTGGTGTTGTCGGGCCAGTAGTACGTTTTACAACCGAGTCCAGCTGCCCACCAGTGGTCAGCATCAGCCACGGCAGATCCGGCCGGCACAAATAATATAACGCACAAAAAACACGTTTCCGCCCTTTTGGGTGCCCAGCTGTCAGCAGTGCGCCCAGTCGGGCCCCGGCCCCGCGGCCGCGCCAACCCAACGAATCGACAACCAGACCAGGTGAGCAGCCAAAATCTTCGCCGAGCCCCGAGAACACCCAACAAAGCAGAGCAAAACCAGCTCCATAATAACTTTTCGCCTCTCACTCCGATCCCTGGCATTTTTTTCTTTCGTAAACGTCTCTTTCCATCTCTCGCCTCTGGCTATATATACCCCTGTTGAGTCTCTCACTAATAAGCAGCCATCCAAGGACCAAGGGGCACACCACAGGCCTCAGCCTCAGCCTCAGCCTCAGCTCTCTCTCTCTCTCTCTCTTCAAGAACTCGAGGTCTAATTGTCCCAGTACGTCTCGTTCCCTTATGCTAATTCTGTCTTGTGTTGTAGCAAATCAAGCTCATCATCAGCTCGATCGACCGTGTTCTTATTGGCACAGCACGCGCGTCCATACCTCACCCTCACTGCATATCCATGAGCAGTCGTCGTCGTCAGTCGTCACCGGCATTCCCATGATCCCATGTCGTGCCCTGTCCCGCCCCGTTTAATTTCCGTGCAAGATCGTAGACCGATCCCATGGCTCGTGTTTCCCCCCACCTGTTTCGCGCGTTGAATGCAGATGCAGTCACCTCGTTCCCCACTGTAGCTCGTATAGAACCGAGCATGTCCAGCTGCCCACTGTACTTCCTCGTTTAATTTCTTCACTGTTGCATGCATATACTAGGCTGCGGGCTGCGGCGCCACGCCAGGGAAGGGCAAGCCAGACACACAGATGGCGGACTGCATGCAGGAGTGGCCGGAGCCCGTCGTCCGCGTGCAGGCGCTCGCCGAGAGCGGCCTGTCCGTCATCCCGCGCTGCTACGTCAAGCCGCCGTGCGACCGCCCCGTCGTCGTGGCCCTGGCGCCGGCGGCAGTCCAGTCCCAGCTGGAGAAGGAGCAGCCCTCGGACATCATCAGCATTCCGGTGGTCGACCTCGGCGAGCTGCTGCTGGCGGAGGACGGCGGCGGCCTCGGCAACGACGTCACCGAGGCCGTCGCGGCCGCGTGCCGAGAGTGGGGATTCTTTCAGGTGGTCAACCACGGGGTGCGCCCCGAGCTGATGCGCGCGGCGCGGGAGGCCTGGCGAGGCTTCTTCCGCCGCCCGCTCGCGGAGAAGCAGAGCTACGCCAACTCGCCGCGCACGTACGAGGGCTACGGCAGCCGCCTCGGCGTCCAGAAGGGCGCCGTCCTCGACTGGGGCGACTACTTCTTCCTCCACCTCGCGCCGGAGGCGGCCAAGAGCACCACAAAGTTCTGGCCGGCCAACCCCAGCAACTGCAAGTACGTGAATTTCGATACTCTTTTTTTCCCAGATCCTAAGCTGATGATAGAGTTATAGCGTGCCCACCATGTGCATGCATTCAGAGCTGTGTGATGTGGTGCACATGCATGTGCATCTCTATATATGTACTAGGTAATTAACACGAAGCTCCGATCCATCCCGTTTGGAACACATGAAATAATTTCCGGGTTTCAACGAGAATTGAACTGTTCTTGTGAAACTTCATTATGTGTAGGATTGGAGTATTAAAAGGTCCTAAATATAGATTTTCCCCCCTTATAGCTAGGCAGAGTAGGCTTGAGTTTGATTGCACCGTGCAAAGTTTGAGATTGACCTTTTCTTCCGTTTGGGCATACTATATGGATCGAGTGGATGACTCCAACATTTTCGATGTTATAGTTCATATGATTATGTGTACTTAATTAACTCCAAATTTTCAACCTACTAGATAGAATAATTTGTGATGTGGACACGAAAGTCACGAACACACAATTTATTTTCTTCCTAAATAAGACATTATCCATATGTCATGCTTTTTTACACTTTTTGTAATTTTATTGGACCTGCAGACCTTTGTTTTAGTCTAATATTAAATATGATATATGTTTAAACATGTGTAGGAAAAAAATATATGTCCTTGGCAAAATTTAAAATGGTTTTGAGTGACATACCGCGAAAACTACACAACTATACTTAATTTTTCTATCCTTAATAAACAAATATCTGTGTTGAATTAATCAGCTAGGTGTGGTGATGTTTTACCAGAGAACAGTGCACTGATTGTTCAGAAAATAGATAACTGTCCCTGCCCATGCCGTACTTCTCCAACCATTGCAAGCTTGTTCCCTAGTCATTGCGTGGAGCCTAAAATGTACTACTGTATAGATAACACTCACTCCATAGAAAATAAAATAATAAGTCACGCCGTAGTAATGACTCAGCATCTTAATACAACACGTGCATGAAAATGGAAAGTAGGTCCGTGGTGCTTTCATGCAAAATGCCTAGCGCAGCGCAGCGCAGGTCTACAATTCCAAAGCTATGGTATGGTAGCACAGCACGTGCCTGCTAAATCATAAAATTTAAAGGGGTGTCCCTGTCGTAGTAGACCTTGCTCCTAGTCACTGCATGCCAAGTGCCAAATTGGCTGGCCTGCTCGTTGCAGTAAAAACAGGTCTGGTCGCCCAAGATTACAGCACTGTTACTGACATGCACGTACAGGGAGGCGTCGGAGGAGTACGGGCGCGAGGTGGTGCGGCTGTGCGAGCTGCTGATGCGGGTGCTGTCCGTGAGCCTAGGGCTGGACGAGGCGCACTTCCAGCGGGCGTTCGGCGGGGCGGAGTGCGGCGCGACCCTGCGTGCCAACTACTACCCGCGGTGCCCGCAGCCGGACCTGACGCTGGGCCTCTCCGCGCACTCGGACCCGGGCGCCCTCACCGTCCTCCTCGCCGACGAGCACGTCCGCGGCCTGCAGGTCCGCCGCGGCGACGGCGAGTGGGTCACCGTGCAGCCCGTCCGCGACGCCTTCATCGTCAACGTCGGCGACCAAGTCCAGGTACCACCGATATCATTCCGATCCGAGATCAGCGAGTCAGTACGTGTTAAGCTAGGGCGGGCGCGCGGTGCATGCATCTTGTGCACGTTGCATTGGCGCGCTGTGTATCCGGCTAGCTTCTAGAAAAGCTCAATAAAAAAAAATACTTCCAGCTCCAGATGCGTACTAGCTTTCTAGAGCTACTAGTCGACGGATTAAGATCGATCGTGAATGTCACGTATACCTACCTGTAGAAACGTGAAGTATTTGGTCTTGTTAGTCGGTACTCCTACACGCGTACAGCTAGCTGTGGTAGTTAGCTAGTGCGCTGCCGCTCATCGCCTTGGTTGGAATTTAAGAATGGATGGATAAATAACTGATGAATGTTTAGTTTTTTAATTAGTAAACACTTGATGTCAGGAACAGTTTTGATTAATTCTGCTCCTGTATTAATTCACGTAGTTGACTACTACTCTGAATCAAACTAATCGTCGGTGCATGCTGGAATTAAAACCGGATAGACACTAGTGTGTAGTACTACTCGCTCCTATAGTCCGATGTCAACAGTTTGCATATGAACACATGCATGGGCGGTGATCATCGAGCGAGCGCAATCTTAGATTTGTCGTGCAGGAGCAGCTAGCTATATTACCGTGTGGACTGAGTTGCATGCATGTTACGGTGGCGACTGACGAATCGCACCACGCGAAAGCACATGCATGCACAGGTGCACACGGCCAGTTCACGCCAACCACCATATGTTGCACCGGCCGGTACCCTCAGTTAAGCAGTACGTATTTCCACCTGTAGACTGTACAAGTTAACTAGTCCCCGGCTCCACATGTACAGATAGACCTACTGTAACCGTAATTAATAAACTTCAACTAGTAGATGACCAACGACCGCTAATATAGTTATGTATGCATGCTACTGTTTACGTGGTATAAAAACTCCACCTTACCTTTTGAAATACGAATGATGCATGTTACTGTTTTTTTAAGGAACAGGAGGGACTCATGGAGTCCCTACTGGAAATTTATTAAATGTTGTATGTGTACTGTTCATCCATGCTTAGGAAACCTCTCTCAGCTTTAATTAATTAATCTCAATTCATTTCCGATAGATAATCATGGTGTGTGTATATATACCAATATATATATGCATGCGTGTTTCAGGTTAAGCGATTTCTAGCTATAGCCAGAAGTGTAGCTAAAGGGTGCTGATCGCATTGCTGATAATAATGTTGGATTTATTATTCACTCATCGACAGATACTGAGCAACTCCGTGTACAAGAGCGTGGAGCACCGGGTGGTGGTGAACGCCGAGGAGGAGCGCATATCCCTCGCGCTCTTCTACAACCCCAAGGGCGACGTCCCCATCGCCCCGGCGCCGGAGCTGGTCACGGCCGGGAACCTGCCGGCGCTCTACCCGCCGATGACCTTCGACGAGTACAGGCTCTACGTGAGGAATAAGGGCGCCAGGGGCAAGGCGCAGATCGAGGCTCTCAAGGGCCAGGCATCGCCAGAAAATTAATATATTAGAGTAGCCAGCTGGTACGTAGTAGCTAGCTAGCTAGCCACCACCTGTCTACGTACATTACAGTACTAGCTAATCAATAATTAAACAACTACGTGTGCATCCTAATGGCGATTGTTAATCTGAAGTTAATTAGTTTGGCTACTATCACCTGGCTCCCCCGGCCCATGTATAATCTGATTGTAATAACACATGTGTAGTAGAACCAACCTACTACCTTTGGTACCACTTACTATTTATAATCGATCGTATGTATATGTGTGTGTGTGGTGCACGCAGTTGCTCAGCAGTCCATTGCCGCTTACGGTTGTGCACGTACGCCGAAGTATTTTTAAATTTAAGCAATATTGTCGTAGTGGCGGATTCATAGATAGACCAAGAGGAGGGCTAAATAGAAAGTGGTCCCACACTTTCCTCTGGTACCTGGGGATCGCAGAGGAGCGGGGCGTGCTGCAGATGGTGTAGGGCAGGCGAGGTCCAATCACGGTGATTGGTGGTGGTGGATTTACTCTGGGCGCGTGACGCACCCATCGGCAACCAGTTAGTCAAGATGCATCGATGCGGCACCGGCGGCTGGACGCGGTTACAGCGAGGAGGGGTTGCAAGGTGACGAAGGCCAAGGGCGCCTCTGGCTCTAGCACTCGTGGCTTGGGCATGGTTGACCTGCTGTGGTGTCGCGTTGGCCATGCCTTTGGCGACTCAGGGACTCGCTGACGGGGGCATGGAGCTGCGATGCGAACTAAAGGACGATGAGTGTGAGCGGCTAGGGAAAGACCCAGAAGAGACTAGCTTCGACTAAGCAGAAGGGGCTCTGTGTTGGACCGTCGAAGAGGACTTTATGAACTTTTCTGAAGACTTATTTCTAAACAAAAACAGCCGCGTCCGGGGCTGCAGTCCTGCCAGTCCCGGTCGTGTATCTCCGCTCATATATATACATACTATTGTACATGAATTGTGTTCGTTGGCAAGGCATTTTTCATTCATTAGTCGCGTGTGCAGTAGTAATTCATTTTTGGTACGTGCACTTGGACTTGGGGCACATAACATAACCACAATTGATATATGCTGTAAATGCTTGCATGCATGCATGGTTGGGAAATATGCCTGCTAAACTCTATCCAAATCTTTTGATGTGTCTCCCGATATATGCCTCGCGCGCTGATTTGGAACACTCATGTCATGTCTATAAACGGATCATTGGATGAAGCCCCTGATTTGGAACATTTTTGCACTGTACACTGTACTAGCCAGGAGTATATATTCCGTTTCAACTGCAACGTTACGTGAGATGAAGGGCTCCTGTTGACCTTTCATTACTGTAATACTGTATATGGCTAGGGCTAGCTACCCTATCCTATACTATAGCAAATTGGCAACTGCAGCAGCTACCTAGCTAGGCCTCTGGTAGTGCAGGAGTATTTTCACAGGAGTTGCCGGAATCGATGGGACGTAAGCTGCTGTTGAAGTCCGGAGTAAAGTTGCAAAGTTGGATTGGAATATATATTAGGATATGATGAATTGATGATGCCAGTATGCCACTACTGTGGAGCTAGGGGACAGACAACACACGCTGAGGTAGACTGTGGAAAGTCGCTAAAGTAAGGTTTGGCAAGAGATGCACGTCGACAGAGCAGCTCAAGAACACACCGGCAGCATGCTCGCTCGGGCCCGATTCTGCCTTTTCTTTCTCGTCCCCCTAGCACTACGCCACTATCATCAGTAGTTGGCTCGAGCGGTCAGCCATCAGCAGCAATTCGGCATGTGCGAGTTTTTCTTTTTTTATTGTTGATCTCATCCGACTCGACCCAACGGTTGAGTCGGGTCTTGCTTCAGTGTCCTGATCGGGAGCATCCAATCAAACTAAGGTTGATGGGCTCCCGTCGCGCAGCACCATATAGAGGGAGGTGGGGGCCAGGGCGCAAAGATGAGGGTCACCTGAGCCGCTAGACGCCTCCACCTACTTCCTAAACCTAGACCGATCGAGAGGAGTGCTGTCGGCGACGAAAAACGCCACCACCGCCTCTACACCGCCGCCGAACGACGCCACCGATTGGACCTCGACATGGACGGCTCATCATTCCCCAAAGCCGACGCACTACTACAGAAACGATTTTTAGGTGCGACTCGTAACCCTTTGTAGGGGTGGTTTTGCTAGCCAGCCGCCCCTACAAATCGATTTGTATGGACGACTGAATATTGAGCCGCCCCTACAAATCAATTTCCAGAAATCACGAAAAAAGGAGCAAAAAAAAATAGCATTTTTTAATCCGAGGAAGTCCCATGGCAGCCACACACACACCCAACTCTATCTTTGCAGCATTGTTTCACGATTTGTGCACACTTTGCGTCGGTCGGGTTTTAAACCCGCAACCTCTCGCTCACGCGTAAACTCCTCTACCACTGCACCTCACGATCACTAGTGTCTACATTCCATTTTGGTTCACCACATATTATAAAAAAATGAGCATAAAGTGATTATTTGAGGCCCTAAACTAATTCAAATGAAAAAGTTGTCAACTACAAAGTTTTATAACTTTTCGAGATCTACAACTTTCATTTTGGTAGTCTCTACGTCCGAGGTCACTTATAAAATTTAAATTTCAAATTTGAGGAATTCAAACGTAGTTTTCCTTGACAAGATGATTTCAAATAAAAAAGTTGTCAACTACAAAGTTTCATAACTTTTCAAGATCTACAACTTTTATTTTGGTTGTTTCTCCATCCGAGGTCGTTTACAAAATATAAATTTTAGTGCTTAATTTTTAATGCACAGCGTCATTTGTAGGGCCACTTCAATATTGAGCCGCCCCTACAAATTCGATTTGTAGGGGCGGCTGGATATAGAGTTGTCCCTACAAATTGGGCCATTGATAGGGGCGGCTAATAACACCGGTCGTGTAACACCCTAGGTGTTTAGGCTTCCACTAAATTGCATGTCATTTCATAAACATGTGCATTATCCATGTCATCATGCCATTATCAGTGAAACATACATATGCAACATTTTAAAGTATATGTGTTTCATGCTTGATTGCTTAGAGTGGTAGTAGTGCAACAACATGAAACTCTCATACCTTGAAACATGGCAATATGGTAGAAATATGACAAGTGTAGAATAACAACAAAGCTATGAAACATGTGCAACATTTCATTGCAACATATGAGTGAATTGCTTGTTTAGTTGCTTTATCACATGTGATCTTTAAAAGAGGTATAAAAATTTTGAAAAGGGGGTTGATCATGGTCTAACACACCTTAACTACACTTAGAGTAATTGTTTGGACATTGTTCATGTAGAGCAAAATGACAAAATTGCCCTTGAATGGAGGTTTGACTTGAAATGAACCCTAGAGTGCCACTGTTTGACTGACTCAAAAGTCCAACTTAGGTACTTTGCATGGCTATGCACTCTTTACCAAAGTTGTAGCTAATTTATCAAGGAACAAAAGTTGTTTTATGGCCAACTCATGAAAATGTGTGGAACATGCTCAAACATGGCCCACAAGTCAGAATTTCATGCTGATTTCACTGAAAAATTTGTCTAAGTCTTAAACTGCATTTTCAGTTGGATCAGGCCAACTTGGGCTTCATATAACTGCTGATCCATGGCGAATTAGATGATTGTCATTGAAAGGAAGTTGTAGAGGGAAGATAGGTCTACAACTTTCATGTTCATCTCTTCCACTAACTTGCCACAGTTTAAGAGAACAAACAACGTCAAGTCGCGCTGTCAGGCGTCGGCATTTACACTGAATCGCATTTTTCAGAAAACGTTCAGTGAACGTTGTGGCCGACCGATTCAGAAAACTGACGCCGCGTGGCGCCACCCGTCGCCGCTCGCCTGAGCACGCTGGCCACGCGCCGTGCACCTCCTGGCGTCGCAGCCGTGTCTTGAGCACCCCGCGCGCCTGTCCGACGCACTCGCCCGCCCCATTTCGTTTTTCCTCGCCTCCCACCGCACGCAGCGTCGAGAGCTCTGCCATCCGCCATTGCCGACCGCGCATCGTCGTTGTCGTGCGCGCTCGCCGCCGCGAAAGCGCGTTGCCCAGTTCACCCAGAGCTGCACCGTGATCCCCTCCACCACCTCCACCTCTCAGTCGGGTAGATCGTACCTTAGTAAGGGCGTATTCGCCGTTCTCCCCACCGCAGCCATGGCGAGAGCTCGCCGGAGTTGGCGCTCCACGTGGCCAGTTGTCCTCGCGCCGTTCCCATCCCCTCCTCTGCCTCGCGCTAGGTCATAGGAACACCACCGAAGCTCGTAGAGTCACCGATAGGGGCTGTGTCACCGTCAGTTCACCAGAGCCGACCATGCCATGGCCGTGCGCCGCCGTGTCAGTCGCCAACCCCTCTAGCCGCTACCATAGCACCGATTGAGGTCACCACTAGATGCACATGGTCATGGCGAACGTCGTAGCGTAGATGGTTTTGCTGGAGGAGCCACCGGCGGCGAGTTGCGCCGTTGTCGTCCTCCGCTCCCCTGCCTGTCTCGCTGATGCGCGGGACCCGGCTGTCAGCCGCCGAGGCTAAGGCGGGAGCCCAGCTCGGGCCACGCTGCGTCTTGGGCCACGCTAGTGCGCTTCGCGGGCCGCCGTTCTTCGGGCCGGCCCAACTGCAAAGGAATGATTTCTTGTTTGGTTTTGTTATTTTGTTTTTCACAGAATTGTGTGCATGATTCAAAAATTTGTAACTCAAGCTTGGTAGATCCAAATGCTATGGTCCCAATTTTGTTGAGTTCCTAGTATTGTCTAGTATTTAATAAAAATATTATATGAGCACATGTTTTAGAAATTCTGGATGAATTAAATAAGACTTTGAAAGGTGTTTTTAAATGCATGCAAACTTGTTTGAATTTTATCTTGAGTTTCTGTGGTCCAAAAATTATGAAATTTTGTGGGTCATCTATGTTTGCTTAGTAGAGTCTCTGGTTAAAATTTTAGAGCTAGTGCATGGGTAGTTTTTAAGTTATAGAAATTCCTTTTATTGATGGATGGATCTTGTGTGAATTTTCATAATTTTTCTATAGATCCAGTATGGGTAAAATTTGGTGAGTAAGGTTCTTATGCTAGAATGATGTTAGGAAAAATGTGAAATCTGTTGCTTGGCACTTTTCATTAGGGTTTCCTAATTATGCTCAAATTAGACATGTCATCTGTTATTTTGGATACAGCAAGTTATGTTTGTCCTATGGCTTTGAAATTTTTATGATGGTCTATGTGCAGCATGAGATAGCTACTGTAATTTTTGTAGATTTTTATGAATAGTTTTACTATATATTGCTTAAATCACCTAATTAACTAAATAAATTGGAAAAGGATATTAAATAATTTATTTAGAAGTTGGTACTATACTTTCTGATGTTTCTTAGGTATGAAAAACAAGTTGGTAAACTTGGTTTGATCAAATTATGCGTTTGCACAATCATTAAATAATTAAGTTAGTAACCCTGTCATTCTGGACAGATTTTAGGTTTGCTGGAAATTGATTTGGTTAACATCAGAATCAGGCTTTGCTATTTACCATTGAATTGTAGAACATTTCATAAGCTTTCCAGAATGTCCTCATGCGAGTCATTTGGAATTGTAGAACTTTAGTTGTGATTGAATTAAGGGACTACTTGTATGCATATGAAACTTTAAAGGTTAAATTATGTATACCTTTACTATTTCTAAGCTGTGGTAATGTTCCTAGGTGTAAGGCCTTTAACCGAAGATGAGCATCTTTATCTTAGGTTATGCAAGTTAGGTAAGTTGATCTTGTTCTCGAAGTTAAGTTGGATACATGCTTAAAGTGATTTGAATAGGGCTAGTCTTACTCGGTAAACGAGTGTCCAGTGATGTTTTTGTTAAACATTTACTGTAATTCATTCATCATAAGCATCATGTCATTCCTTATGCATCCATGATATTCATCTCGGGCATCGGCATGCAATAGGTGTACCGAAAGGAGTGACCCTTCTGGAATTTGAGGAACCGAGCGAGCAGCAGCAGCCGACACCGGAGATTCAGGAGGAGCAGCCTTCAGGAGAAGTGCCAGACGAGGTCGCCGTTGAGTGCTCGGATCACCGTCCTTGCAACTTTGTGAAAGGCAAGCCTCGGAGCATATTAAGCCTCCTAATTTCCGAAATGCAGTTACAGTATTATTATTATTATATATATTGTTGCATTAAGTTTAGGTGTTGGATGCAAACACTTGCTGCATTGGTTACCCAATTCCTTGTCCAGATATTGTTACCCTAAATCCTATGTAGCTCAGGCTCATGTAGTGCTTAGCCCTGCTTAAACGCGGTAGAAGTCGGGTGATTTCCTGTCACCTGCGAGATATAGGAAGATACATGTGGCACGGTTGGCTATATTTGCTATCGTGGAAAAGAACCAGTCTTAAATTGAAATGAAGACCGGATGGAGGCTTGCCGGTTTGCAATGACTCTATCCGTGTCGCTTAAGGACTGATTCTTGGAGCCTTTCCTGTTCATGTTGAACGCATGCCTCTCTCTTAGTTGGCCGGGTCTGGAGACCGACCGCGAAGCCGAGTAGCTCAACTCAGGCTGGGAGTCGATAAGTATAAAGTACGCCTCGGAAGGGAGCCGTAGGCGTGAGTCCAAGGGCAGGTGATTTAAAAGTCCTGATCGTCCTGGCAGAAGGGTAATCCCTGAGAGCGCTAGTGCTGATCGAACCCGCGAATTTGGTTCCTGAGTTGTACCAAAGGTAACCCACGACTACCCTTGCTAAGTATGCCAGGGTGAGAGTTAGGAATACCCCCTCAGCTGAGTTGTAATTCGATTCGAGTCGCTGTCTCTCCTGGTTAGTGAGAACTTGACGGGCTTATCTCCAATGTAGATACACTTAATAACATAATGGTTTGGAAATAATGATATGATGATGACAGCCTTATTATACCTGCTATGGTTAATACTGTTTGCTCCTAATAAGTGAGTGCTCTAGTACAGATGCTAATCTAGTGGACAGGTAAATAATGATAAGCTTGATGCTAAGTTTAAATTGGTTACTATAATCATAAGCTCTTTTATGCAACTGTGTCAAGCTAGCCCACCTGAAAAGCCTTGCATGATCCTTGGTGTCTTTATTTCTGTTTTTGTCGGGTAAGTCTAGCTGAGTACCTTCTTGTACTCAGAGTTTATCTCCCACCTGTTGCAGATGACCAGTTCTACTTTGGTTGCTGCAAGTACTACCTTCTCCCAGCTAGGGATGAAGACTAGACTGTTGGGCACGGTCTCTACTAGTTCTCGTACCTGATAATGCTTTTGTGGGACATGACTCAGACTTGGCAATGTATTTGAAAACCATGATGTTTGGTACTAAACTATGTTGCTTCCGCACACTCAAACTTGGTTTGTAATATTCTATTTCAACTCTGATGGATGTAATCCGAATGCTACTTGTGAAATGTTGTAACAGATGATGTATTGTGTTGAATCACTACGATCTTGGTTTGTATGTCGAGAGTTGGTTGAAATCCTTCGTGATTTCCGGACTACCGGAATTATGGAAGCTTAAGTACAGGAATTTGATCGCTTCGGTGATTGTTTTTGTACTTACGTTCTTATGATTTGGTCGGTTCTGTTACAGCTGGTATCAGAGCAAGGTTTGACACTAAACACGTCATTTGTGTATTTAAAACAAAAGTATTTGTGAAAATCCTAAATTAAATACTAAGTATTACCAGTGGTCATATCCCTTATGCCCAAATAAGAACTCTTAGGTGGCTTATTAAAGTACTAACTTGGGGGTTTCTGCTTGTTTCTGTTTCGTCGTCCATACGGCGTGCTATTGTATGGATGCCATCCGCTTGGGTGGTAATGTATGAATCAAAATACCTCTACGCTCTGGTAAGTGGGAGTTATGAGAGCATGACCGTCCAACCGTCGGTCTAGGGGAGAGTAGTTGTGGTTGCTCGCATACTTACATGTTCGATTATGTATCTATGAGAGCACTTAATTATGGGTATCTCTGACGGGTAGCTGTGATACTAGAATATATGCATCAGGGGATGTATGTATGAAAGTATTTAGTTTACTGCTTGTTTTCTATGCTTTTTGGGAAATTGTTGGGCTGAAATGAAATTTTCTGCAAGTACACTAACAACGTATCGTTGTAAATCGACTAGCTACCATATATGAGAGAACGTATGTATGCCACCGTATATTTTGCTAGCCTTTAAATTTTTCTAGGTTTGTGAGGACGTACGGATCGTGCATGCATCATGTTCAAGCATACATGGCATTTCTTGCATTATTCCCTCCCTTAAAAATTTGATTGTCCCGACTAATTAAATTTCGTATCCCTTAAATGGTTCTCCCCTTACGTTATAACTTTTTGCTACAGATGGCGCGCATGAAATGCACTGCTCACAAGTCCACTGGAGGTAGGGCGCCTCGTCACCGTTTAGCTCCTCGTGAGCCCCGTCCTGAGCCTACTGAGGTGGAAAGGTTGAGGACAGAGCTGGCCCAGGTGACTGCTGAAAGGACTGCAGCGCAGCACCGTTTGGAGCAAGTAACACAGGAAAGGGACCAAGAGACCCTTGAGGTTCAAAGGTTGACAGTTGCCCACCGCAACTGTGAACGCATGTTGATTCACGTGATGAACCAACGGAATGAAGCCTGGCACGAAGAGAATGTGTTGAGAGAGCGACAGATGGAGCTAGAGCAGCAAGTGGCAGTTGCTGAGGAGTACAATGACAATCTCCATGAGGAGGTCCACCTATTACACAATCAACTTCACCCTCTCTTGCCACCTGATGATGAGGATGAGATGGGTTCTAGTGTCATCATGGCTGAAGGTGATGATGACATGGAAGTCAATGGACCTGAGGACGTTCTACCTGATGAGGAGGAAGATGAGGAGTTAGAGCCTCCTAGTGATGAAGATGGAGGAGAGATCCTCAACACTGACTCCAAGGATGATGCGTAGTTTAGCTTACTACTGAGCTAATGCGCTAGATCTAGTCTTTTGTTAATCCTCAAGCATGAACGAGTAGCTTGGTAGCAAGTTAATCGTTGGGATGTAATATCGAACCCTATGTTACCCTTGATGTAAGTTGGAACCACTATGGCTTGGATGTAACCTATCGAACGTATTATGCTCCACATATGTGAGCTTTTGATGAATTCCGCCCTTGCGGTCTATGGACCTCGTTGTTGGTTAAGTTCATCGCATTTATATGTCAATTGATGCGCTTGATGAGTTGTATGATTGTGATGAATGATTGTGCCTCTGTTGATTATTTAAATGCATTCCCTCCAATGGACTCAGTTTGGCATAATTATACGGTTCATCTACAAAAATTTCCACATCATCAGTGCTCATTGGCTATACATTTTGCAGATGGCTCATAACCTTCGTCGTGGTCATGGCATGGGAAATGAGGAACAACCACCTCCGCCACCGCCCACACCAGCTAAGCTAATGCAGACAGTTGTGGAAAGTCAGCGCATGCTAGCTGAGGCTATGCGCCAGATGGCTAACCGTGAGGATCAGCATGTCCGCCAGGGACCCGAGCTGAACCAGTACAGTAGCTTTAAGGACTTCATGGACACAAAGCCTCCTATCTTTCATGAGGCAGAAGAACCCTTACAAGCAGATGAATGGTTGAGCATGATAGAGCAAAGATTTGGATTGCTCTGTTTGACTGAAGGCATGAAGGCTACGTATGCAGGACACCAACTCCAAGGCCCTACAGGCATCTGGTGGACCCATCACAGGACCACCTTCCCTGCTAACGTTGAGATTGTTTAGAACCAGTTCTAGGCAGCCTTCAGGGGACACTTTATCCCTCCTGGTCTCATGGCCATCAAGCATACTGAGTTTATGAAGCTCACCCAAGGCAATAAGAGTCTCAATAAGTACCTCCAGGCATTCAACAACCTAGCAAGATATGCTCCTGAGTTCGTCGATACTGACGCTAAGAGAATAGCTAGCTTCAAGAGGGGACTTTCCCCAAAACTGATGAAGTCAATGGGCAATTGCAAGTGTGTCACCTTCAATGAGTTTATCAGTGACACTCTGACTCAGGAGAACAATGACAAGATATATGCTGCTTCTAAGAACCATAAAAGGAACTTTGAGGCTGGTGCTTCCCAGTCCAAGGCTCCAATGGTATCTAAGGCCCCGTACCGTCCACCCAATGCTAATGTCTAGTACCACCCACCTCAGAAGAAGAACCAAGCTAAAATCGGTTTCCGCAAGGGGTATACAATTTCCTTGCCGAAGAATACCTCTGGGCAGGGTAGCTCCAATGTTCCACCAGCAAACAGGCCGTGCTGGAACTATAACCAGCCTGGTCATTGGGCAAATAGATATCCCCATCCTCCCAAGAATACTCAAGGAAACATTCGTCAGGGGCGTGTTCACTATACTACAGTGGAGGAAATTCCTGCTAGTGAAGTGGTCACCGCTAGTAAGTTCCTTGTTAATGATCACCCTGTAGTTGTGCTCTTTGATTCGGGTGCTTCGCACTCCTTTGTGAGTTCTACTTTTGCATCTGAGCATAATATGAATGTGATTACAATTGTCAAGGGTGGGTGTTGTATTAGTGCTGCTGGAAATAATATCCTGACTAACCAAGTAGTTAAAGATGTAAAGATTGAGATTAAGGATCGAGAGTTCCGTACGGATCTTGTGGTTCTACCGGGGGTAGGAATTGATATAATCCTAGGAATGAAGTGGATGAGCGGGAATGGAGTGCTCATCGATACCTCAACCCGTGTGGTAATGTTGAGAGATCCAGTGGATAAGAAGGGTTTTCTAGTGCAGTTACCTCGTGATATCTCTATCCACAATACCGCCAATACTACCCTAGCCAAAGCCATTAAGGATCTACCAGTTGTCTGTGAGTTTCCAGATGTCTTTCCTGATGACTTGCCTAGATTACCTCCAGACCGTGATGTAGAATTCAAGATAGAACTCATTCCGGGTATAGCTCCTATTTCTCGAAAGCCCTATAGAATGCCGCCCAATGAGTTGGCTGAGCTGAAGAGTCAGTTGAATGAGCTATTGAAGAAAGGGTTGATTCGGCCTAGTTCTTCTCCTTGGGGTTGTCCAGCTATATTTGTGAAGAAGAAGGACGAGTCTCTACGCATGTGCGTGGATTATCGTCCCCTAAACGCTGTTACTATCAAGAACAAATACCCTCTTCCTCGCATCGATATTCTGTTTGATCAGCTCTCCAAGGCTAAGGTATTCTCCAAGATTGATTTGAGGTCTGGCTACCATCAGATCAAAATTCATCCTGAAGATATACCTAAGACAGCTTTCTCTACTCGTTATGGCTTGTTCGAATACCTCGTTATGTCATTTGGGTTGACAAATGCTCCGGCACACTTTATGTACCTAATGAAATATGTATTCATGCCGGAATTGGACAGATTTGTCGTCATGTTCATTGATGATATCCTGGTATATTCTTAGAATGAAGAAGAGCATGTTGAACATCTAAGAATTGTTTTAACTCGGTTACGTGACAACCAGCTTTATGCTAAGTTCAGCAAGTGCGAGTTCTGGTTGAACAAGATACCTTTTCTAGGTCATGTTTTATCTGGTGATGGAATTTCGGTTGACCCTACTAAGGTGCAAGAAGTCCTTGAGTGGAAGGCACCTACTACGGTCACAGAAGTCCGAAGTTTCCTAGGATTGGCGGGCTATTATCGTCGCTTTATCCCGGATTTCTCAAAGATCGCCAAGCCCATGACTCGACTACTGCAAAAGGATGAGAAGTTTGTGTGGACTCCGAAGTGTGAAGAGGCTTTCCACACTTTGCGGACCCTACTAACCTCTACTCCTATATTGGCGTAGCCTGACATCGAGAAGCCTTTTGATGTCTACTGCGATGCATGTGGCACCGGTTTGGGGTGTGTTCTTATGCAGGAGGGCCGAGTAATTGCTTATGCTTCACGCCAGCTTCGAAAGCATGAAGTCAACTATCCTACCCATGACTTAGAACTTGCCGCAGTTGTTCATGCCCTGAAGATTTGGAGACATTACTTGCTGGGTAATGTGTGCAACATCTATACTGACCATAAAAGCCTCAAGTACATCTTTACTCAACCTGAGTTGAACATGCGTCAACGACGATGGTTAGAATTGATCAAAGACTACAACCTTCAAGTGCACTACCATCCTGGTAAGGCAAATGTGGTTGCTGATGCCTTAAGCAGAAAGGCCCATTGCAATTCCTTAGTTAGTGAAGACTTTCATCTGGCACACCTCCTTCATCCTGTAGTACTCCACAATATCACTGTGGATTGCTCTCTTAGAAGTTGAATTATCAAACTCCAGAAGACGGATGTGGGTGTATTTCACATCAAGCGGAAAATGAAAGAAAAAGAGACCAAGCACTTTAAGGTCGATGACAAGGGAATTCTCTGGTTTAATGATAGGCTTGTGGTACCCAAAGATAAAGAACTTAGAAATCAAATTATGGATGAAGCCCATTCTTCAAAATTGTCCATCCATCCTGGTAGCAGTAAAATGTATCAAGATCTCAAGCTGTATTATTGATGGACCAAGATGAAGAAAGAAATCGCAGCTTACGTAGCAAGGTGTGATAACTGTTGCAGAGTCAAGGCTATTCACATAAGGCCTGGACTATTACAGCCACTCTCTATTCCTGGCTGGAAGTGGGAAGAAATTAGCATGGATTTTATTGTTGGACTACCCACTACCAAAAGGGGTTGTGATTTCATCTGGGTTATCATAGATCGTCTAACTAAATCTGCTCACTTTATTCCGGTCAAGTCTACATATCATCCTCACAATTATGCTGAGATTTATTTTCAACAAGTGGTGCGTCTCCATGGTGTACCCAAATCCATTATTTCTGATCGAGGACCATAATTCATGGCTCGCTTTTGGGAGTGCTTACATCAGAATCTTGGCACTCATCTAATCCACAGTTCTGCCTATCATCCGCAAACATCAGGACAGACTGAGCGTGTGAATCAAATTCTTGAAGACATGCTTAGAGCTTGTCTTATCTCTTGCAAAGGCTCTTGGGAAGACTGGTTACCTCTCGCTGAATTCTCTTATAACAACAGTTATCAAGAGAGTATCAAAATGGCTCCTTTTGAAGCTCTTTATGGCCGCAAGTGTAGAACTCCTTTGAACTGGGTGGAACCCGGAGAAAGAAGATTCCATGGTATTAACTTTGTAAAAGAAGCCGAAGAGCAAGTCTGAACTATACAGAAGAGTATGACTGCCGCTTAGGCTAGACAAAAGAGCTATGCTGACAAGAGAAGAAAACCTATTGAGTTTGAAGTAGGTGATCATGTTTATTTGAAGGTATCCCCTATGAAAGGAGTCAAGTGTTTTAGAATTAAAAGGAAGCTTGAGCCTCGATATGTTGGACCCTACCGCATTATCAAGAAAAGTGGAAGAGTAGCATATAAGCTCGACCTACCACGGGAGATGGGAGCTATATTCCCGATATTCCATGTGTCCCAGCTTAAGAAGTGTCTTCGTATTCCTGAGGACAGAATAGCAACAAGGAAAGTCAACTTAAAATCAGATCTTTCTTATGAAGAAAAACCCGTGCAAGTCCTGGATACTCAAGAAAGAGTGACTCGTACACGAGTAGTTAAATTATACAAGGTAGTTTGGAGTAATCATAGTGAACGGGATGCAACCTGGGAGCGGGAAGATTATTTAAAGGAAAATCATCCAACTTTCTATACTAAATGGTACGTGTCGGATACAGTGAGAAGGGGTACCCTAAGCACGAACCAAAAAACGGTTGCTTAGACTTCGAAAAAGTCGAAACCAGCTAAACACCGCTGGCCTTGGCCGATTCTCCGACTCGCCCGAGGCCCCCTCATCGCTGGCCTCGAGCGACCCCCCACCAAGGGCCTCGGCCGGGCCGCCGACTCTCCGTCTCGCGCAAGGCAGGCTCGGTAGCACTCCGCTGCCTCTTCCTTCTCCCACCCCTCTGATAAAACGTCGTATCACATTAACTCAGCCAACTGCTGCCCCTGACATCGGCCGCATGCTCAGCACAGTACAGCAGAATGGCCGATGGGACAGGAGGCAGGACTGGGCAGAAGTTACCCGCCACTGTGCTAACCACTAAAGCACATTGTTGACGCCCATGCCTCACTGTGCTACCAACTCCTGCTCCGAGAACAACGCAGCGTGGGGAGCCACGTCGGAGATACTGTGGCCTCGGAATCAGCACCCAGGATCAATAATTCCCCCCAAGGCCTCGGTGGTATGCTTCAGGGGCTCGGTAGCCTGAGGATCCATGTCCACCGAACCCCCCACGATGGCTCAGCCTCGCCGTCTATGGAGCCACAGCTCCCTACGACGTCATCACACGATGACCAGCACGACGCCCGCCATGCCCTGCATCAAGCTGTACTGGAGCCCCACGATGCACAAGATCAAGTACGACCGGCGCGTCACTTCTACATGACAAGGACGGGGCCACTCCATCAACCATACCACAACAGTGGCCGGCTACAGGGCTCGGACACACCGCCCCCGTTTATAGAGCAGGAGGTCTCGGCATCTCGATGCCAACTCCGCTTCGTGCGAGGCACCCCAGAGGAGGCCTCGGCAAGGGGCCTAATCTCCGTCTCGCGCGAGGCCTCATTCTTTGTGTCGCTCGGGGCCGGCTTGTCCGTGGTCCGTCGGCCCCCACCTCGACAGCACGTCACGTCTCATTAATACTTTCAACCACTCCCGCAATCTCTGCCGGACAGCGGCTCAACGTCACAGAATGGCCGATGCAACCCAAAGTCGCATCAACACCGTACCAGCTGGGACAGGGCACGGCGGGGGTTACCGACAACTGTGTCCCGGCACTGTGTCCACGATCAGCACCTGGGACAGAGTGTGACGGGGGTTACCAGCCACTGTGTCCTAACGCTGCACCCGCGACTCGCCGCTCGCTCAAGGCCTCGGCACTGTGCACCAGGGCCTCGGCAATCTCGGGGTTCGTGCCCGCCGAGACCCCCACCGCAGCGTGAGCCTCGGCACCAACCAGGCCTCGGCCTCACGCACAATCTGTCCACCAGGGCTTGCACGTTCGCCGTCACATCCACTCTAAGACATTCCCGGGGCTCCCACGACGCACAGGACCTGATGGGACAACCATGCCGCTCTAGTACTCCAAGGACGGATCGCTCCTACGGCCACACCGCCACCAGAACGGGCCACAGGGTTCGGACGTGCCACTTCTATTGACACTACGTCGCATAGTGATACATGTACTACCTTCGTTCTCCCTTCAACTATAAAAGGAGAGGACTTGGGCCACGTAGGGGGGGACGAACACACCGATAGAATGACACACTTCTACGCTACTTGAGAACAACGCCTCAAGCAGCCCGCACCACCCTCGCCGAGACCTGGGGCTAGCTCCCTCTCTCACCTAGCTTATAACCCCCTACTACGAGCACTTCGATGCAAAGAACATAAGATCGATCTCTCAGACTGGATGTAGGGCCTCGATTGCCTGAACCAGTATAAACCTTGTGTCTCCTTGCATTACCATCCGGGATTAGGGGCACGCAGCACAAATTCACTCGTCGGTAGAGGGACCCCCGGTTCCAAAACACCGACAGTACGCTTTCCAAATCTCGGGACGAGATTTTTCTAAGGGGGGAGGGCTGTAACACCCTAGGTGTTTAGGCTTCCACTAAATTGCATGTCATTTCATAAACATGTGCATTATCCATGTCATCATGCCATTATCAGTGAAACATACATATGCAACATTTTAAAGTATATGTGTTTCATGCTTGATTGCTTAGAGTGGTAGTAGTGCAACATGTGAATGCAACATGAAACTCTCATACCTTGAAACATGGCAATATGGTAGAAATATGACAAGTGTAGAATAACAACAAAGCTATGAAACATGTGCAACATTTCATTGCAACATATGAGTGAATTGCTTGTTTAGTTGCTTTATCACATGTGATCTTTAAAAGAGGTATAAAAATTTTGAAAAGGGGGTTGATCATGGTCTAACACACCTTAACTACACTTAGAGTAATTGTTTGGATATTGTTCATGTAGAGCAAAATGACAAAATTGCCCTTGAATGGAGGTTTGACTTGAAATGAACCCTAGAGTGCCACTGTTTGACTGACTCAAAAGTCCAACTTAGGTACTTTGCATGGCTATGCACTCTTTACCAAAGTTGTAGCTAATTTATCAAGGAACAAAAGTTGTTTTATGGCCAACTCATGAAAATGTGTGGAACATGCTCAAACATGGCCCACAAGTCAGAATTTCATGCTGATTTCACTGAAAAATTTGTCTAAGTCTTAAACTGCATTTTCAGTTGGATCAGGCCAACTTGGGCTTCATATAACTGCTGATCCATGGCGAATTAGATGATTGTCATTGAAAGGAAGTTGTAGAGGGAAGATAGGTCTACAACTTTCATGTTCATCTCTTCCACTAACTTGCCACAGTTTAAGAGAACAAACAACGTCAAGTCGCGCTGTCAGGCGTCGGCATTTACACTGAATCGCATTTTTCAGAAAACGTTCAGTGAACGTTGTGGCCGACCGATTCAGAAAACTGACGCCGCGTGGCGCCACCCATCGCCGCTCGCCTGAGCACGCTGGCCACGCGCCGTGCACCTCCTGGCGTCGCAGCCGTGTCTTGAGCACCCCGCGCGCCTGTCCGACGCACTCGCCCGCCCCATTTCGTTTTTCCTCGCCTCCCACCGCACGCAGCGTCGAGAGCTCTGCCATCCGCCATTGCCGACCGCGCATCGTCGTTGTCGTGCGCGCTCGCCGCCGCGAAAGCGCGTTGCCCAGTTCACCCAGAGCTGCACCGTGATCCCCTCCACCACCTCCACCTCTCAGTCGGGTAGATCGTACCTTAGTAAGGGCGTATTCGCCGTTCTCCCCACCGCAGCCATGGCGAGAGCTCGCCGGAGTTGGCGCTCCACGTGGCCAGTTGTCCTCGCGCCGTTCCCATCCCCTCCTCTGCCTCGCGCTAGGTCATAGGAACACCACCGAAGCTCGTAGAGTCACCGATAGGGGCTGTGTCACCGTCAGTTCACCAGAGCCGACCATGCCATGGCCGTGCGCCGCCGTGTCAGTCGCCAACCCCTCTAGCCGCTACCATAGCACCGATTGAGGTCACCACTAGATGCACATGGTCATGGCGAACGTCGTAGCGTAGATGGTTTTGCTGGAGGAGCCACCGGCGGCGAGTTGCGCCGTTGTCGTCCTCCGCTCCCCTGCCTGTCTCGCTGATGCGCGGGACCCGGCTGTCAGCCGCCGAGGCTAAGGCTGAGGCTGAGACAGGAGCCCAGCTCGGGCCGTGCCGCGTCTTGGGCCGCGCCAGTGCGCTTCGCGGGCCGCCGTTCTTCGGGCCGGCCCAACTGCAAAGGAATGATTTCTTGTTTGGTTTTGTTATTTTGTTTTTCACAGAATTGTGTGCATGATTCAAAAATTTGTAACTCAAGCTTGGTAGATCCAAATGCTATAGTCCCAATTTTGTTGAGTTCCTAGTATTGTCTAGTATTTAATAAAAATATTATATGAGCACATGTTTTAGAAATTCTGGATGAATTAAATAAGACTTTGAAAGGTGTTTTTAAATGCATGCAAATTTGTTTGAATTTTATCTTGAGTTTCTTTGGTCCAAAAATTATGAAATTTTGTGGGTCATCTATGTTTGCTTAGTAGAGTCTCTGGTTAAAATTTCAGAGCTAGTGCATGGGTAGTTTTTAAGTTATAGAAATTCCTTTTATTGATGGATGGATCTTGTGTGAATTTTCATAATTTTTCTATAGATCCAGTATGGGTAAAATTTGGTGAGTAAGGTTCTTATGCTAGAATGATGTTGGGAAAAATGTAAAATCTGTTGCTTGACACTTTTCATTAGGGTTTCCTAATTATGCTCAAATTAGACATGTCATCTGTTATTTTGGATATAGCAAGTTATGTTTGTCCTATGGCTTTGAAATTTTTATGATGGTCTATGTGCAGCATGAGATAGCTACTGTAATTTTTGTAGATTTTTATGAATAGTTTTACTATATATTGCTTAAATCACCTAATTAACTAAATAAATTGGAAAAGGATATTAAATAATTTATTTAGAAGTTGGTACTATACTTTCTGATGTTTCTTAGGTATGAAAAACAAGTTGGTAAACTTGGTTTGATCAAATTATGCGTTTGCACAATCATTAAATAATTAAGTTAGTAACCCTGTCATTCTGTTCAGATTTTAGGTTTGCTAGAAATTGATTTGGTTAACATCAGAATCAGGCTTTGCTATTTACCATTGAATTGTAGAACATTTCATAAGCTTTCCAGAATGTCCTCATGCGAGTCATTTGGAATTGTAGAACTTTAGTTGTGATTGAATTAAGGGACTACTTGTATGCATATGAAACTTTAAAGGTTAAATTATGTATACCTTTACTATTTCTAAGCTATGGTAATGTTCCTAGGTGTAAGGCCTTTAACCAAAGATGAGCATCTTTATCTTAGGTTATGCAAGTTAGGTAAGTTGATCTTGTTCTCGAAGTTAAGTTGGATACATGCTTAAAGTGATTTGAATAGGGCTAGTCTTACTCGGTAAACGAGTGTCCAGTGATGTTTTTGTTAAACATTTACTGTAATTCATTCATCATAAGCATCATGTCATTCCTTATGCATCCATGATATTCATCTCGGGCATCGGCATGCAATAGGTGTACCGGAAGGAGTGACCCTTCTGGAATTCGAGGAACCGAGCGAGCAGCAGCAGCCGACACCGGAGATTCAGGAGGAGCAGCCTTCAGGAGAAGTGCCAGACGAGGTCGCCGTTGAGTGCCCGGATCACCGTCCTTGCAACTTTGTGAAAGGCAAGCCCCGGAGCATATTAAGCCTCCTAATTTCCGAAATGCAGTTACAGTATTATTATTATTATATATATTGTTGCATTAAGTTTAGGTGTTGGATGCAAACACTTGCTGTATTGGTTACCCAATTCCTTGTCCAGATATTGTTACCCTAAATCCTATGTAGCTCAGGCTCGTGTAGTGCTTAGCCCTGCTTAAACGCGGTAGAAGTCGGGTGATTTCCTGTCACCTACGAGATATAGGAAGATACATGTGGCACGGTTGGCTATATTTGCTATCATGGAAAAGAACTAGTCTTAAATTGAAATGGAGACCGGACGGAGGCTTGCCGGTTTGCAGTGACTCTATCCGTGTCGCTTAAGGACTGATTCTTGGAGCCTTTCCTATTCATGTTGAACGCATGCCTCTCTCTTAGTTGGCCGAGTCTGGAGACCGACCGCGAAGCCGAGTAGCTCAACTCAGGCCAGGAGTCGATAAGTATAAAGTATGCCTTGGAAGGGAGCCATAGGCGTGAGTCTAAGGGCAGGTGATTTAAAAGTCCTGATCGTCCTGGCAGAAGGGTAATCCCTGAGAGCGCTGGCGCTGATCGAACCCACGAATTTGGTTCCTGAGTTATACCAAAGGTAACCCATGGCTACCCTTGCTAAGTATGCCAGGGTGAGAGTTAGGAATACCCCCTCAGCTGAGTTGTAATTCGATTCGAGTCGCCGTCTCTCCCGGTTAGTGTGAACTTGACGGGCTTATCTCCAATGTAGATACACTTAATAACATAATGGTTCGGAAATAATGATATGATGATGACAGCCTTATTATACCTGCTATGGTTAATACTGTTTGCTCCTAATAAGTGAGTGCTCTAGTACAGGTGCTAATCTAGTGGACAGGTAAATAATGATAAGCTTGATGCTAAGTTTAAATTGGTTACTATAATCATAAGCTCTTTTATGCAACTGTGTCAAGCTAGCCCACCTGAAAAGCCTTGCATGATCCTTGGTGTCTTTATTTCTATTTTTGTCGGGTAAGTCTAGCTGAGTACCTTCTCATACTCAGGGTTTATCTCCCACCTGTTGCAGATGACTAGTTCTACTTTGGTTGCTGCAAGTACTGCCTTCTCCCAGCTAGGGATGAAGACTAGACCGTTGGGCACGGTCTCTACTAGTTCTCGTACCTGATAATGCTTTTATGGGACATGACTCAGACTTGGCAATGTATTTGAAAACCATGATGTTTGGTACTAAACTATGTTGCTTCCGCACACTCAAACTTGGTTTGTAATATTCTATTTCAACTCTGATGGATGTAATCCGAATGCTACTTGTGAAATGTTGTAACAGATGATGTGTTGTGTTGAATCACTACGATCTTAGTTTGTATGTCGAGAGTTGGTTGAAATCCTTCGTGATTTCTAGACTACCGGAATTATGGGAGCTTAAGTACAGGAATTTGATCGCTTCGGTGATTGTTTTTGTACTTACGTTCTTATGATTTGGTCGGTTCTGTTACAGGTCGCCCCTACAAATCCATTTGTAAGGGAGGCTTATTTGACAATCATTTGTAGGGGCGGCTCAATATAGAGCCCCCCTACAAAGAAAAGAAGGCGTTGCTACAAATCATTTTTGTAGTAGTAACGGTCAGCCACTCCTACATCTCCCTCTCTCACTGTCTCCCTCTCTGTATCAAGTTATAGGTTGAATTGAACTAAACAAGTACCAGATTCACCCTCTAATCTACACCTACATGATCCTAAGCCCCTGACAATGGTATCGGAGCCGCTGCTCTAGGCGTAGATCCGGTAGGGGTAGTAGCAGTTTAGAAGTAGATGAGAAAGATCCAATTCAGATCGAAGCAGAGGGTTTCGAACCCTAACCCTAGAAGGGGAAGAACATCAGAAGAACGGCCGAGCTAGGGCACCACCGCTAGGCCACTCAACGACGACGCGCTCAACCCTTGGGGAGCGCGCACACCGGCGAGGGGGCCAACGACGGTGCCACCATTCCTCCACCATAGGATTCCTTCGATCTCTGTTGCTGCTTGGCACTGAGGAGAGGAGAGGGAGGGAAAACAAAATATAGCTAGGGTTAGGGTTAAGGGATTGGAGCCACGTGGAGTCAAGAGTATTGTTGCCCAGACCGCTCGACGGCGGCACGCTCAGCCTTGGGCGAGCGTGCTCACCGGCAAGGGGACTGGCGACGACGCTACTCTGTGCCTCTCGCTCTCCGCCGTGGCGCTGAGGAAGAAAGAGAAAGCGAAGAACATAATGGTCCTAGGGTTTCGACGGGTGCGGTCGCGACAGGGTTTTTTACTCAGATGAGAAGCACGGATGACCATATATCTCAGATGAACGGCTCATAGTGATTGGACTGAATTGAGCCCAGGCGGGAGCGCGGAGCGGGTGGCTTTACCGGTCCAGGCCTAGGTTGCGGCCTAGGAGGCACAGCACACGCGCAAGCAGAGCAGGTCGGGCCGACTTTTGCTGCTGGGCCGAGCGTACAGTAAAGAATTGATTCAATTTTTGTTTTTTTTTCTTTTTTCTGTAAATGTTTATTTCCTAGAAAATGATTAATGGCTCAAGAAAATTAGCAAAAAAAATTTCTATGGGTAAATTTTTTTTACCAATTATGTTTAAGTTTCCGTTGTAAAGTTTAAAGTTTATTATCTTCTAATTAAATTTGAACCAACGAGAGAATTTAATTTGAAGAGCAGTTATATTTAGTAAATCTTGATTATGCTTATCATCTAATTAAATTAGAATCAACGGGAAAATTCAATTCGAGGAGTAGTCCATTTTTGTTTAAGTAACATTATTGTATTGTCATTTTCTGACCAACATTAATGATGATAATATTATAATGAATTTAAGTTTGAAGTTTAAATCTCTGATAAATTTTACACCAGCGTGGTCAATTTTTCAGAGAGTAGATAAGGACCAAGAAATGCTCCTGAACTAAAAGAATGTATTTTATTATCAGTTTTCGTTGCAATGAAGTTAATTATCTTCTAATTAAATTTGAATCAACGGAAGAATTTAATTTTAAAGAGTAGTTATATGAATTTCAAGTTAATTTATGAGGTTTATGCATTAATTCTATTTTCTACCCAACGGTGATATAGAATTGATGTAGAAGCATATTGTATATTTTATTTTTAACCGACGAGATCACTCGGCTGTATGCCAACGGGCTGCAATGCTGGGGCATGTGAATGAAAAGGCTTGAGTCAAGCCAGTTCAGGACAGTTTTTGTTAGTTTACTAATTTTCTAATTAAATTGAAACTAATGGAAAGATTTAATTGAAAAATAAAGTATAAGTGAATGTTTTAGTCGTCATGACTAAGTTTTCGTATAGATGTATCCCGCATGGGGAGTAGTTTTGGCATAATACTTATGCTAGTCAATTCTGCATGGCGGGAGAAGTTTTGCGATGATTCACATGTTTTATCTTCCGCATAGCGAGAGAAGTTTGGGTAGCTGTTATGCTGTCCTAGTGTTGACTGTGGCACAATAGAAAGGCATCGTCATGGTCAATACTAACCAAATGATAAGAAAAAAGGTACAAGCATGACTTACAAAAATACTGCTAATGAAATACCTCGTTGAGTTTTTAAAGTGAATAAAGGAATATGTACTCCTAAACGGATTAAGAAATAACTTTGTTTACATAACATAATTATGTGAATGAAGTAAGTTATATGGTTCTCCTCGTTCACAGGCTTTCTGAATAGTTATCAAAATTATGGCAATAAAGTTCATGCCATATTTCGAGAGGAGAATGTTAAGATCAATTAAGAAAAATACTCTTCATTAAGAGTGAGATAAAGATCAATTAAGAAAGATACTCTTCACTAAGAGTGAGATAAATGTTAATTAAGATGAAACCGTTGGAGGAGTACAACAGTCACGACAATGATACCCCTAAGCAGAGAAATAGCTAAATTCCTGGACCTTTTAAAGTTATGACAAAAAAATAGCGTAGTCAGCCTCAAAGGTATAAAGGCGGTGCTTAAAGCGCCATATGAAATTTTTAACAGATTAAACCCAAAATAAGACATTTGAAGATACACTATCTTTAGAAAAGATGAAAAGATCTAGGGGAGCATGGTATGTAGAGGTATGTAGAGACCTAACACTTGAAGACTCAATACCTGTTGATGTTGTATGACTTATACAACACCTGTTGTTGGCTTTTCGAAGAATATGAATAATATAAACAAGGATCTTGTGATACATGAGCCTGTAGAATCAATTGCCTCTTGGCAATGAAGAGCAACAACAGCTCTATATGAAAGTGCCAATAGTTGAGGCCCTAGAAGGTCTTAAAGAATTAGTAAAGCAGTTTTCTGATGACTATGAAGTCTATGTTAGTAAAGAAATTCAAATGAAGGGTGATCCCACATCATTTGAAGAAGCCATGAGAAGCGTTTACTCATTTAAATGGCAAAAACATATAAAGTTGAAATAAATTCGATGAATACTAACAATGTTTGGGACTTACAAGTAATTCCTAATGAAGCCAAAATAGTGGATTGTTAATGAGTCTACAAGACAAAAATATAACTCCAAATGAAATATAGAAAGATATAAAGTTGAAATGAATTCGATGAATACCAACGATGTTTGGGACTTAGAAGTAATTCCTAATGGAGCCAAAATAGTAGGTTGTTAATGGGTCTGCAAGATAAAATGTGACTCCAAAGGGAATGTAGAGAGATATAAAGCATGACTTGTAGCAAAAGGCTTTACGCAAAGAGGATGAATAGATTACGATGATAGTTTTCTCTCCAGTCTTATGCAAGGATTCTTTAAAACCGAAATGGTGTTATTGGTACATTAAGATTTAGAGTTACATCAGATCGATGTAAGGACAGGCATTCCTCAATGGGGATTTGTATAAAAAACGTTTACATGGCACAAACCAAAAGGTTTTGTCATGAAAGAAAAGAACATATGGGATGCTGCCTGTAAAAATCCATTTATGGATTAAAAGTAAGTCTCTAAACAGTAATGTTTGAAGTTGATGAAACGATAAGAAAGTTTGGGTTTTAAAGAAAATGAGAAGGACAAAAGCGTTTATGCGAAGTTCAAGAATAGAAAATTCATTTTCCACATCCTGTGAATAGATGACACTCTACTCACTAGTAGTGATGTTAATCTGTCATTGGAGAAGAAAAAGTTTTGTCCTCAAGTTTCAATGTGAATGATCTTGGTGAAGCGTCATTGGTTCTAGGAATCAAAATTCACCAAGATAGAAGAAAATAGGGTATTAGGACTATCGCAAAGGCATACTTAGAAAAGATTCTAAAGAAATAAAGTATGCATGCGAGTAAACCTATGCCTGCTCCTATAGTCAAGGGTAATAGATTTGGGAACTCTAAGTGTTTCAGGAACCGATATGAGATCGATCAAATGAACATGGTTCCATATGCTTCAGCTTTTGGAAGCTTGATGAGTGTACAAGTACAAGTAATACCCTAACATAGTTTACATATCTGAGATATTTTGGTAAAAGTCCAGTCTAGATATAGATCACTGGAATGGAATTGAGAATGTCTTGTAATTTTACAAAGTATCATAGGCCTCATGCTAAGTAAGAAAGAATAAGTACTCTCAAATAGTTGAGGGTACAAATGTTAAGTTATGGTGAGATGTGTAGTGAAATCCACAGTAGTTGCTAACACTCGCTGTTGGAATATTATTATGGAAAACTCCAAAGAAATAGTTGTGGTGTCATCAGTGATGCATATCATAGTATAGCTTCACATGAGGCTTAAGGAACATGCAAAAGGAGGTCATGGGAATTCATACCCAGATTTAATAATGGTAGACAACAGCAATAACCATTTAAAGTAAGTTAACTCCTAAGACAACAAGTCAAGTGTGCTGCCAAACACATTAACACTAAGGTATATGTTGTAAAGGAGAAAATCCAGAATCATTTTGAAAGTATTAAGCACATAAATACCGAGTAAGTACTTGCGGATCCGCTTACCAAAGGCTAACCACCCAGTGCGTTCAGAGAACACACAGTCAACATGGGTTTATGGGAAAACCTACGATTTATGGATACTAAGGGTCTAGTTGAGTATCTGTTTTAAAACAGAGAGGTGTATTATAGCTGTTAAATCTAATGGAAACTGACCGTGATGATGAGGCACGCTCTATGCACTGATCTGTAATAGAATGGAAACAAGATAAAGTAAGTAAGTTAAGTTTAAGTTATAAGGTGAGATCAAGGGGGAGATTATTAGTGTTGATCTCATCCGACTTGGCCCTAACGGTCGAGTCGGGCCTTGATCCAGTGCCCTAATCGAGGGCATCCAACCAAACTAAGGTTGGTGGGCCCCGTCACGTAGCACCATATAGAGGGAGGTGGGGGCCAGGGCGCAGAGATGAGGTTCACCTGAGCCGCTAACCTAAACCGATCGAGAGGGGTGCTGCCAATGACGGGGAGCGCCACCACCTCCTCTACACCGCCGCCGGACGACGCCACCGACTGGACCTCGACATGGATGGCTCATCCTTCCCCAAAGCCAACAGTCAGCCACTCCTACATCCCCCTCTCTCACTGTCTCCCTCTCTGTATCAAGTTATAGGTTGAATTGAACTAAACAAGTACCAGATTCACCCTCTAATCTACACCTAGATGATCCTAAGCCCCTGACATTTTTGACTCAAAAACCACGGGCACACTCTCCACCTCCACTAGTGGCTAGTAGCTTTGATCAGTCTCAGAGATGCTCCCTTATGGTTCATTCAGTTGTTTCAGAACGAGGCTAGGATTCGTCCCGACTATTCAATTACTATATAAACTAACTTGTGGTTCCAGATGAAAATCTTCCGGGGCACAATTCCGAAAGAAATGAACGGACCCTTAGTTCTTTTTTATATGTCATATTAACTTTGTCATAAATCAAACATTTCTAATTTTGACTAACAATTTCAAAAAATTATACATGTTAACAACATAAAGTTTATATGTTACGATTCACTATGACAAATACTTTCATAATATACAATTCACATTTTATGAAACTACATAAACCTCTTAAAATTGATGATCAAACGATGAAAATGATTGACTTAGGCCAAAGCTAATTCGATATGCACGTAAAGAGAAGAAACACGGAAAGTGTTGGGCACACAAACATCAAGTTTGAACACAAATGTAAAATTGTATTCATTTCATGATCGGAATGTACATGTTAGAGGGGGTATTTATAGAGGTCCCAGCCTTCGTATGTACATATGAATGACCATTTTATCCCTCTCTTAAATCAATACAACTCTTTTAAACTACAAGAACGAAGTTGTCTTTTTCACTATTCTAGGCTTCATTCTTTAGCAGGTAGTTGCCAATCTTTGCCATGTCTTCTTTGCCAAGCGAAGTCAAAATTTTGTCTTCGCTTTGGTCTTGTTTTAATCTTCTCTTTTCTCGTAGCGAAGTCGAATCCTTCTGGGCTAAGTCAAAATTTCATCTTCGCTTTTTACTTTCATGCAAGCAAACTTCATTGTAGAAATTACAAATTCAACTCCAAAGTTCTGGGGGCTAAGTTTTATGACGAGTCAAATCCCCAACATAAAGTATATATGCTAAGGTTTTGCGGCTTCAATCTTAAAGTGAGAAAGGTGAGAGTGAGGTGTAGGCTGCAGATCGATGATCTGTACTTGATACACAAGTACGATTGAAAGTATGCATTCCCATGACCAGCGATGAGCCACGGCAATGCTGAAATTACCCCGACTTTCGTGATCCACATCACGCACACGGTGGTTTTTTTTACCAATTATGTTTAAGTTTCCGTTGTAAAGTTTAAAGTTTATTATCTTCTAATTAAATTTGAACCAACGAGAGAATTTAATTTGAAGAGCAGTTATATTTAGTAAATCTTGATTATGCTTATCATCTAATTAAATTAGAACCAACGGGAAAATTCAATTAGAGGAGTAGTCCATTTTTGTTTAAGTAACATTATTGTATTATCATTTTCTGACCAACATTGATGATGACAATATTATAATGAATTTAAGTTTGAAGTTTAAATCTCTGATAAGTTTTACACCAGCGTGGTCAATTTTTCAGATAGTAGATAAGGACCAAGAAATGCTCCTGAACTAAAAGAATGTATTTTATTATCAGTTTTCGTTGCAATGAAGTTAATTATCTTCTAATTAAATTCGAATCAACGGAAGAATTTAATTTTAAAGAGTAGTTATATGGATTTTAAGTTAATTTATGAGTTTTATGCATTAATTATATTTTCTGCCCAACGATGATGTAGAATTGATGCAGAAGCATATTGTATATTTTATTTTTAACCGACGAGATCACTCGGCTGTATGCCAACGGGCTGCAATGCTGGGGCATGTGAATGAAAAGGCTTGAGTCAAGCCAGTTCAGGACAATTTTTGTTAGTTTACTAATTTTCTGATTAAATTGGAACTAATAGGAAGATTTAATTGAAAAATAAAGTATAAGTGAATGTTTTAGTCGTCATGACTAAGTTTTCGTATAGATGTATCCCGCATGGGGAGTAGTTTTGGCATAATATTATGCTAGTCAATTCTGCATGGCGGGAGAAGTTTTGCGATGATTCACATGTTTTTATCCCGCATAGCGAGAGAAGTTTGGGTAGCTGTTATGCTGTCCTAGTATTGACTGTGGCACAATAGAAATGCATCGTCATGGTCAATACTAACCAAATGATAAGAAAAAAGGTACAAGCATGACTTACAAAAGTACTGCTAATGAAAGACCTCGTTGAGTTTTTAAAGTGAATAAAGGAATGTGTACTCCTAAACGGATTAAGAAATAACTTTGTTTACATAACATAATCATGTGAATGAAGTAAGTTATATGGTTCTCCTCGTTCACAGGCTTTCTGAATAGTTATCAAAATTATGGCAATAAAGTTCATGCCATATTTCGAGAGGAGAATGTTAAGATCAATTAAGAAAAATACTCTTCATTAAGAGTGAGATAAAGATCAATTAAGAAAGATACTCTTCACTAAGAGTGAGATAAATATTAATTAAGATGAAACCGTTGGAGGAGTACAACAGTCACGACAATGATACCCCTAAGCAGAGAAATAGCTAAATTCCTGGACCTTTTAAAGTTATGACAAAAAGATAGCGTAGTCAGCCTCAAAGGTATAAAGGCGGTGCTTAAAGCGCCATATGAAATTTTTAACAGATTAAACCCAAAATAAGACATTTGAAGATACACTATCTTTAGAAAAGATGAAAAGATCTGGGGGAGCATGGGTAGAGGTATGTAGAGACCTAACACTTGAAGACTCAATACCTATTATGTTGTATGACTTATACAACACCTGTTGTTGGCTTTTCGAATAATATGAATAATGTAAACAAGGATCTTGTGATACATGAGCCTATAGAATCAATTGCCTCTTGGCAATGAAGAGCAACAACAGCTCTATATGAAAGTGCCAATAGTTGAGGCCCTAGAAGGTCTTAAAGAATTAGTAAACAGTTTTCTGATGACTATGAAGTCTATGTTAGTAAAGAAATTCAAATGAAGGGTGATCCCACATCATTTGAAGAAGCCATAAGAAGCATTTACTCATTTAAATGGCAAAAACATATAAAGTTGAAATAAATTCGATGAATACTAACAATGTTTGGGACTTACAAGTAATTCCTAATGAAGCCAAAATAGTGGATTGTTAATGGTCTACAAGACAAAAATATACTCCAAATGAAATATAGAAAGATATAAAGTTGAAATGAATTCGATGAATACCAACGATGTTTGGGACTAAGAAGTAATTCCTAATGGAGCCAAAACAGTAGGTTGTTAATGGGTCTGCAAGATAAAATGTGACTCCAAAGGGAATGTAGAGAGATATAAAGCATGACTAGCAAAAGGCTTTACGCAAAGAGGATGAATAGATTACGATGAGAGTTTTCTCTCAGTCTTATGCAAGGATTCTTTAAAACCGAAATGGTGTTATTGGCATTAAGATTTAGAGTTACATCAGATCGATGTAAGGACGCATTCCTCAACGGATTTGTATAAAAAACGTTTACATGGCACAAACCAAAAGTTTTGTCATGAAAGAAAAGAATATGGGATGCTGCCTGTAAAAATCCATTTATGGATTAAAAGTAAGTCTCTAAACAGTAATGTTTGAAGTTGATGAAACATAAGAAAGTTTGGGTTTTAAAGAAAATGAGAAGGACAAAAGCGTTTATGAAGTTCAAGAATAGAAAATTCATTTTCCACATCCTGTGAATAGATGACACTCTACTCACTAGTAGTGATGTTAATCTGTCATTGGAGAAGAAAAAGTTTTGTCCTCAAGTTTCAATATGAATGATCTTGGTGAAGCGTCATTGGTTCTAGGAATCAAATTCACCAAGATAGAAGAAAATAGGGTATTAGGACTATCGCAAAGTCATACTTAGAAAAGATTCTAAAGAAATAAAGTATGCATGCGAGTAAACCTATGCCTGCTCCTATAGTCAAGGGTAATAGATTTGGGAACTCTAAGTGTTTCAGGAACCGATATGAGATCGATCAAATGAACATGGTTCCATATGCTTCAGCTTTTGGAAGCTTGATGAGTGTACAAGTACAAGTAATACCCTACGTAGTTTACGTATTGAGATATTTTGGTAAAAGTCTAGTCTAGATATAGATCACTGAATGGAATTGAGAATGTCTTATAATTTTACAAAGTATCATAGGCCTCATGCTAAGTAAGAAAGAATAAGTACTCTCAAAAGTTGAGGGTACAAATGTTAAGTTATGGTGAGATGTGTAGTGAAATCCACAGTAGTTGCTAACACTCGCTGTTGGAATATTATTATGGAAAACTCCAAAGAAATAGTTGTGGTGTCATCAGTGATGCATATCATAGTATAGCTTCACATGAGGCTTAAGGAACATGCAAAAGGAGGTCATGGGAATTCATACCCAGATTTAATAATGGTAGACAACAGCAATAACCATTTAAAGTAAGTTAACTCCTAAGACAACAAGTCAAGTGTGCTGCCAAACACATTAACACTAAGGTATATGTTGTAAAGGAGAAAATCCAGAATCATTTTGAAAGTATTAGCACATAAACCGAGTAAGTACTTGCGGATCCGCTTACCAAAGGCTAACCACCCAGTGCGTTCAGAGAACACAGTCAACATGGGTTTATGGGAAAACCTACGATTTATGGATACTAAGGGTCTAGTTGAGTATCTGTTTTAAAACAGGAGGTGTATTGTAGCTGTTAAATCTAATGGAAACTGACCGTGAGATGAGGCACGCTCTATGCACTGATCTGTAATAGAATGGAAACAAGATAAAGTAAGTAAGTTAAGTTTAAGTTTAAGGTGAGATCAAGGGGGAGATTATTAGTGTTGATCTCATCCGACTTGGCCCAACGGTCGAGTCGGGCCTTGATCCAGTGCCCTAATCGAGGGCATCCAACCAAACTAAGGTTGGTGGGCCCCGTCACGCAGCACCATATAGAGGGAGGTGGGGGCCAGGGCGCAGAGATGAGGTTCACCTGAGCCGCTAACCTAAACCGATCGAGAGGGGTGCTGCCAATGACGGGGAGCGCCACCACCTCCTCTACACCGCCGCCGGACGACGCCACCGACTGGACCTCGACATGGATGGCTCATCCTTCCCCAAAGCCAACAGTCAGCCACTCCTACATCCCCTCTCTCTGTCTCCCTCTCTGTATCAAGTTATAGGTTGAATTGAACTAAACAAGTACCAGATTCACCCTCTAATCTACACCTAGATGATCCTAAGCCCCTGAACATTTTTTACTCAAAAACCACGGGCACACTCTCCACCTCCACTAGTGGCTAGTAGCTTTGATCAGTCTCAGAGATGCTCCCTTATGATTCATTCAGTTGTTTCAGAACGAGGCTAGGATTCGTCCCGACTATTCAATTACTATATAAATAACTTGTGGTTCCAGATGAAAATCTTCCGGGGCACAATTCCGAAAGAAATGAACGGACCCTTAGTTCTTTTTTATATGTCATATTAACTTGTCATAATCAAAATTTTTTTATTTGCATAACAATTTTTCTCCTTTTTCTTTCACAAAATTATACATGTTAACAACACAAAGTTTATATGTTATGATTCACTATGACAAATACTTTCATAATATACAATTCACATTTTATGAAACTACATAAACCTCTTAAAATTGATGAGCAAACGATGAAAATGATTGACTAGGCCAAGCTAATTCGCTATGCACGTAAAGAGAAGAACACGGAAAGTGTTGGGCACACAAACATCAAGTTTGAACACAAATGTAAAATGTATTCATTTCATGATCGATGTACATGTTAGAGGGGGTATTTATAGAGGTCCCAAGCCTTCGTATGTACATCATGAATGACCATTTTATCCCTCTCTTAAATCAATACAACCTTTTAAACTACAAGAACAAGTTGTCTTTTCACTATCTAGCTTCATTCTTTAGCAGGTACTTGCCAATCTTTGCCATGTCTCTTCTTTGCCAATCGAAGTCAAAATTTTGTCTTCGCTTTGGTCTGTTTTAATCTTCTCTTTTCTCGTAGCGAATCGAATCCTCGAGGCTAAGTCAAAATTTCATCTTCGCTTTTTTATTTCATGCAGCAAACTTCATTGTAGAAATCAATTCAACTCCAAAGTTCTGGGGCTGAGTTTTAATGACGAGTCAAATCCCAACATAAAGTATATATGCTAAGGTTTTGCGGCTTCATCTTAAAGTGAGAAAGGTGAGAGTGAGTCGTGGTAGGCGCATCGATGATCTGTAATCTTGATACACACGTACGATTGAAAGTATGCAGTCCCATGACCAGCGATGACCACGGCAATGCTGAATTACCCCGACTTTCGTGATCCACATCACGCACACGGTGTCGGTGGATGAAGAAAGAGAAACTCGATCGTAGACGAACACAATATCCTAGCTATAACTGTACTTTTTCAGACACGAATATTATTTTCCTCCACCAAAATCAGCCAACGGTACTTTTATTAGCCTGACTTAATCGACCAAACTAGCCAAACGAACACTACTGAGCGCAATCCGATATGATCCGCTGCGTCGATTGGACAGCGCGGCCGGTCAGCTCGCGCGGCTGCTAATAATCACTCTTTTCGTCTGCTCGTCGTCGCGGGCCTGCCGCAAGTTGGATTTACGTGCGTTGTACGTGACTCTCAACTCTGAAGACGTTACCGCAGACCCGCATACCGCAGACGGGAAGATGACGCATGCAAGCGGCGGCCAGCCCACCTGCACGTGGGCAGCAAGCAACAGCAGCAGCAAAAACATATTGTGCGCCAGCGCCAGGAAGCGTTTGACCAAACCCCCGGCGCCGCCCCGGAAGCCGACCCCGTGCCGCCGAACGTCATCGCGGACGAACCATGCGCCCAAGTGCACGCCACCGTGCGTGCGCGATCGAGGAGATAGCGCCGCCTTTTCTTATCACGATTCACGAATCATTTGTTTATCGGTGGTCGCTCCCTGATAACTCCCTCTTTTCTTTTTTTTTGTTTGAGCAATTCTAGTAACTGTTGGCGGCCGCCTGGCCACCGGATCAGCAGTTCGGAACGATACGACAATATTGTTTTTTTTGGGGTGGGGGTGGTGGGCGGGATGAAAATATTGTTTGGTTAGGATAGTCTGGCACTGTTTTTGTTTAATGGACGCTGGTCGGTTCATTCGATTTTCAATGGATA